>NW_023397362.1:854293-1079662 GCF_011125445.2 Fundulus heteroclitus | reverse complement strand
TCAAAGCTGAGGTATAAGCATGTTATTGTTCTTGTTTGTTTCAGCAGCTCGCGCTAAATCCACCGTGCAAAATTCCACGACACACTGCGTCTCTACCTGCGGAATGCAGAAAAGAAAACTTTTCTTTCTTTGATCCATATGTCTTTATCTCTTAGGAATTTTAAAATAATTTGAGCAATGCATTATTCATGCAACTTGTGCTCCCTTCGCGGCCAGCGTGAGCCGAACAAGCACGCACAGATGCACATGTAGGTGAACTTGTCCTTTAATCCCTGCGGGAATCACAGACAGACATCTGCTCCTCCCCAGGTAACACGGTCACATCTTCATTATGCAGACATCCTGTGCCTGTGTGCTGACCTCTGGCTTCCGCGTCTGCAGCTGTGCCTGTCTGCGTGTGTGTGCGAGGCCAGCTAATCTGACAAGCGAAGAGCTTTACTGACCTGGTTACACGCTCGCATTACGCACACACACACTGTTGCAGCAGGTTATCTCCACATGGTTAGCGTGTTTTTACGCCACATGATGAAATATTGAAGAAATAGAGTAGGAGGAACACAGCGCGCGTATGCATGTGTGCTTGTTAAACTTTACTGTCTCTTTCATAACCGATGTGATGAAATCAGAGGCCAAGTGTCTGACTCAACTACGGCCTGCCACGGGAACACACACTTACTGGGAGCAACGCTCGCATCTCGTACGCACACGTACGGAGCACACATATTTGTTCACATTCTTCTCACACGTGCTGCCCTCGTTCTCGGGGTTATCACCTGCTTTACACCTGTGCTGCTGACACGAGGACGTTTTGATCTCCACCTGGGTACACAGTCTGTCACTCTATGTGTGTGTGTGTGTGCTTGGCACAGCTTTAAGCTTCCTGTGCATCAACCTGCCGTCTGGTTCCGAGTCCTTTCTGGTGGTCTCACTCTGCTCTTCTCTGTGTTTCGCCTCGGGGCATCCTGATCCGTTGAGCCTCAGGGTAACGCGCAGTTAAAAGTTTGGCTAACAGTGGGAGTTTAAGAGACTGTTAAAGCCCCGAGGTGGGTAAACGATGAAAGACCCTTGAGCGTGTTCTGCGCCTGGGCCCGCTCGCTCTGTGGTCTGTGCTAAGTACTGATTATGTTAGTCAACTTTGTTCATATTCAACAGCTGAAGCCATCATGCAGGTGAATTTCCTGAAAACTCACCTTTTTACTTCAATCACATGATAGACAAAGTATATTTTTTTCTCCAATTTTAATGTTGTGCATCTACTTTATGTAAAACAACTTGTGCAAGGACTGGGAAAATATGTTTATGACCACAGCTATCCACTAAATCTTCACTCACTAACTTACTATAGTATTGATATCATGGACGAAAGAGGCATTTTTGTTGTGTTTTGTAATCCATCATTCGGCATTTAAAAGATGATTAGATAAGACAAATCTGGCAAAAATCTGTTTAAGGGAAATTATCGTTTTCATGTTAGGTTGTCACTTCTTGCCCTTTTTCTAGTTTTCTATTTGCAAATATCAAACTTGACTTCAGTGCTTTGAGGACGTTTTCTTTTCCAAACTAGATACTACAGTAGTTTGTGTGCAGGAAAGAGGCATGCATGGCTTTCATGTGTTTGCATCATTTATGCATCTGTCTCCAGATATGGCTCTTTTTGAAAATGTAAAGCACATTCTGAAGTGGAGAAAAAGATCGCAACGACCACCGACTGTTGGTGCAACTAAAATCTTTTGATCCCGCAATAATCGGCACAATATGTACAAGGTTGGTCAGTTAGGAACACCTTGACCTCATTCTTATCTGACTCACAATACAGAAAACTCCACGTTTAAAAATAATACATTTTATTCAAAGAGAAACTTAAAAATCAGAGCTTTAAGAAGTAGCCACACAGAGCAAATTCTTCCCCCTTATTTGAATAGAAGAACATGAAATAAAAAGAGCCGGAAATAAAAATAAAAGTCTCTGAAATAAGTATATTTAGTAAATAAAAAAGTGTCAAAATAAACTTTCATAATGAAATAAATAAGTTTTGAAATAAATAAATTGTCTGCATCACACTATTTGTCCCAAGCTGTGATACGCGGGACCCTAAAACTCCTCTTTATCCTGTACACACGCAAACACAAAAACAGTCTTCACAAATCTCCGCTTTGGTTAGAGATTTTAGAAATATTGAATTTTAGTCATGTAAAACAAATTTTAAACACCTATTCATCGTGAAGTTCTTCATCTTTTCATCTTTGTTTACTTCATCATCCAGCCATTAAAAGGTCCTTCTAACAGTCTAAAGACCTGTTAGTTTTTATACCAGATACAAAAGGATGTTCACCTTCTAAGAAACTCCACTTTTAGAAACATCCTTTATTGTCGCTCAGTGTGGAAATTCAAGCGTACCAGCAGCAAATTAAGAGGCAAATAGAAGTATGCACATAAATGCAAAGGTGAAAAACGTAAAACAAAGACAGAATACTAAGACGGTGCAGTAAGAGCGAACGCACAACATGAGAAAAATTATACTGTACAAATATTAAAAATATAGCACTTACGCTTAAAGAAATGTGGAACTGAGTACCATGATTTTAAATAATTGTTTTGCTGGATTCAAAGTGAGTCTGCATGGGTTTACAAACTGATAGGGCACCACACCCAGGAAGTAATCAGGCGCCTGGGTGGGGCAGGTGAAACTAAACCAAAAGAGGTAGTTGATCACAGTTCAGTCATGAGTAAATGGGAAGGCGGGTGGGGAAGATGAGGGTCGGGGGGGTGGGGGTGGGGGGTGGGTCCTGTAATAAATTAAATCATCACTTGAAAACTGTTTTTTTTATGTACTATGTATGTATTTATGTAATATTTTTTTAAATCCTTTGGATGAATCAGCAAAAAAACCCACAAAGAAAGCAAATACCTCTGGATAGCAAGGTCTGTATTTTAAGGTTTCAAGTTACTTTTCACACTTGAAAAGTAACTTTCAAGTTACTTTACCTTGGTATACCAGAGCTTTAAATTTTTTTATTTATTTATCCATTATGTAGACTATGTGCTTGTGGGGTCATGGGGAGGCTGGTCCCTTTCTCCAGCAGTCATTGGGTGAGACAGGGTATACGCCCTGGACATGGAGGTCATTCAAATTTCCTTTCTTTGGAACTAAGGGGCCACGCAAAATCCCTGAGAAAAAACAGCCCCACACCATAATCTCATCTAAATGCACATGACACAAAAGCAAATGCCAAACTCAGACTTATCTACTGGATTGCCAGACAGAGAGGCACGGTTCGTTGCACCAGTGAAGACATCTTCACTGCTTTATAGTCCGGTGGAGCCGTGATTTAAGCCACTGCTTCTGATGATTTGGTTGCTGTTGGTCTTGATCTTGAATGTAGCTTCTTAGCCATTGAAACCCATTCCATAAAGCTCTTTCTGTGGTATATTTGTGCTAGACCCTAGGCCATATAAAGACCAGCGCTCTGTAGCTATTGATTTCAAAAAAATTGGTTTATCTTTGCAACGCCCTCTATGCAATTCTACATGGCTTCCTACATGGCAGCAGAATTGCTTTTTTTCTCAATTGCTTCAAACAAATACATAGTTTTTTTTTTGATTTGTCGCCATTTTTTTAGCATTGGAAATATCTTCTTAGCTCTTTTCCAATTGTTTGGTTTAACAAAGAAAATCCTATTTAAATCGTTCTCTCAGAAATTAGAGCACACACTTTTCATCGTTTATTATTAACAGATCGTTTAAGTACACTTTTTCATACTTTATAGTCATTATTGCTAATCACTGAGAATCTTGAACAGGACAAATATACAAACACATGTAGATGAGGCAGGAAAGAAATGCTAAAAAGTTCTTTAAAAACACAATCTGGGTTTAGACATAAGTAAAGATTTGTTGCAGTATAAATTTAATTTTAGCCGCTTTTTCCCCCCAAAAGTTAGTTTGCAGTAAATTCAAGGTAAACGGGTTATGTTGCCAAATTATTGCGTCTTTGAAAGACAGACTTTACAGTTGCCACATGATGCAGCTTTCCTACATTTCTCAGTATATCCAACAAACTAGGGAGGAGTGTAAATACTACTTTTGTTTTATAAAAACAAATACCTAATAATCAAGAGGTTGTCTTTCAAAAGATGGATTAAGTTACAAAAAGTTATACTGATTCTGATTTGAGAGAAATACAGTGTTAAAAAGTCTAAATTTGGTGACACTGACACTCAGCATTGCAACACAAACAAATTAAGTGGGTCGAACTTGTGATTTTATCATCTCATAATATAGACATTTCATAATATAGACTCCTATCGTACTCTTCTGTTTGTAAAGGGCTGTTTATTGGTTGTAGTAAAATGTCCCTGACTACACTGCACACAACTGCTTCACAAAGCAGATGATAAAAGCCCACATTGTAATACAAGGAGGCAGTCAGTGCACATTCATGTACAGATGTCACAGCTTTGCTATGACAGCTGCTTGCTATCTGTCATTGTTTGCTGCTGCTACAGAATATTCTGGGAATAAATTATTAGATTTCTTAGTTGATGTTGTATTAAACCTGTGCTTGTCTCAGCCTGTCCCTGCAACATGCGCACACACAGAGGTCACCAGGGATGATGCAAAACTGAGATAAGAAGACAACGAAATACTGTTTGTGCACGTGTGTGTGTGTACTTGTTCTTGCAGCTGAATGAGAACATCATTTCTTATATTTTACCACCAAAGTGAGGACCTTTTTCTTTGGTCCTCACTTATTTTAGGGGACCTAGGGTTTAGGTTTGGGACTAAGTTGTAAATTAGGTTTAGGGTTAGGGTTAGACTTGTACTAGAAACGGTTAGGTTTAGGTTTAGGCCATAGTGAGGGTGGGATATCAGTGGAAATTAATGAAAGTAAAAACAAGTCCTCAGCAAGTATTCAAAACAAGGATATGTGTGAGTGAGTGAGTGAGTGAGTGAGTGAGTGAGTGAGTGAGTGAGTGAGTGAGTGAGTGAGTGAGTGAGTGAGTGAGTGAGTGAGTGAGTGAGTGAGTGTGTGTGTGTGTGTTCTAGTACTTGCAGCTGAGTGAGAATTTTTTTATTCATTTTACTATTAAAGTGAGGACTTTAAAGTACAGTGCACACCTTTTTTTTGGTCCTCACTTTTTTCTGCACTAGGGCTTATGTTTAGCACTAAGGGTGTAAATTATGTTTAGTGTTAGGTATATACTGGTAAAGGTTAGGGTTAGGGCTAGGTCCAGGGTTTGGTCATAGAAAGGCTTGAAAATGAATGGAAGTCTATAGAAGTCAACCACGGTCCTCACTTTGTACTTTAAAACAAGGACATGTGTATTTGTGTGTGTGTGTGTGTGTGGGGGGGGGGGGGGGGGGGGGGGGCGGGGGGGCGGGGGTGATAGCTATAAACACGCACTGAGGCCAGCCTGGAATTGTCTTCGTGATGAAACCAGCAGTAATGTTTGTTGTCGGCATGACAACTCCATACACCGTCCTTTGTGACATGACTGCTGCGTGTGTGTGTGTGTGAGTGTGTGTGAGTGTTTGTGATTAGAGGACAGATCCAACATTTGACCTGGACCTTGTGACTGGAAAAAAGGAACGTTTACAAAGAGCCCACGGAGAAATCTCAGTTTTTAGATCAGCTGTAAAAGTTCTGACTTTTTTTCCAGTTACCGAACAAGTATTTTTGATTCAAGTTTTGTTTTTGGGAAAATCAAGATCAACAAAGTCGACTTTTTAGCAGATAAATAAAACAGACTTTACATTTAGTTTAGTAATGCCACAGCTTATCGTGCACACTGCACCATTGTGGTTTCAGTTTTTGCAAGCTCTTCATTAATTATATTGGTTAATCAGCATTGAGCTATTTAATGTTTCGTTACAATCTTCTAACATGAGATAAGTGTAACCTGAATAAGTACAAAAAGCTGCTTTAAACTGATGATTTTATTTATTAAGGGAAAGAAGCTGTCCAAACCAACCTGGCCTAATGTGAAAATATTAAAATGTCTTCCTTGTGAAATCATCACTTAACTGCATTTTTTGTTTGAATTACCACACCCAGGGCTCATTGCATACGGACCCTGCAGAGTCAAAAACGACACAAAAGTAGACTTAAGGATCCCAAAAAGCAACGCATCATGCTCAAATCCAAAGAAACTCGAGACCAGATCAGAAACAATGTCCTTGAAACACATCAGTCTGGAGAAGGTCTAAAGCTTTGGGACTACAGTGAACCACCAGTTAAAGCAGTTTCTCCACAAATGGTGAAAACATGCGGATCTATGCAAAGTGAACCTTCCCAGGTATGGCCAGCCTGCCGACATTACTTGAAGAGTATGTTGACAACTCATTCCGGAGGTCAAAATAGACAAAGAAAAACATGTGGGGGTCTCAATTGGTTTAGTGAAGGTCAGGGTTCATGCTGTACCAACAATAAAAAGACCTCCATGGGAATGCTCCAATGCCAAAACCACAAAAAAAAAAAAAAAAAAAAAAAACATCCTAATGATCTGCAGGACTTTTGGAGAAAATACTCTGTGTACTAATTATACAAATGTGGAAATTTTTGGAGGGTGTGTGCATCCTGTTGCATCTGGTCTAAACCCAATACAGCCGGTTTGTTGTTGTACTCTCTACCAGAAAAGCCTCAAGGAGAAAACTGGCCATCAGTTCATGACATTAAACTAAAGTGCACCTATACAGCAGGACAAGGATCTAAAAGACTCATGCAGGTCCTCTGAATGAAAAAAATAAATAAAATAATAATTAATGAGGGACTTTAATCTATTTGAGACATTGTGACATTACCTTAAATAGGTTGTTTTTGCTTCAAACCCGACCAATGAAGCTGAATTAAAACAATTCTGCAAAACAAAAGCGATCTAAAAGACTTTTTGTCTGTTATTGCAAGACTTGATGGTAGTTGGTTTATCTACCGTAATCATTAGGTTTAGGACATATGTGTCCAAACTTTTTGCACCACAGGCCAGAATTGCCAAGTTAATGGTCTATGGGGCCATAATCAAATTTTTTTCATATTGAAAATAGAAAATAAATTTATTTTGAATTATCTTCTTTTTTTCCTTCTCATTCAATATTTTATATACGAAGTAGAATATAACAAATTATTGTAGGTCTGAAAAAGGCTTTCAGACATTTGCCTGGATAATCTAAAGTGTGCCGGTTCCTCATTTTCTGGGTCAATTCTGTTGGTCTAGAAAATGTTATTAGTTTATAATATTGAACAAAAACATTCAGCAATGAATGAGAACTTTATTTGAAGCTTTATTGTACTTAGCAAAATTTGATACTTAGGGTCCGCCCAAGTTTGTTCTTCAGTAAAAAGTGGCTGTGTGCGTTTGGCTCCAATCACTGTGATATTAAAATAGAAGCAACAAAAACACGACTCATAAAAGAAAAATATTTTCTGTTGAACCGAACATGCTTCATTTTGGCATAGTTGTCCTAAACAGCTTATAGAAAGTATCCATCTGCATCAGCTCTATTTGCTGGAGGGTCGAATTTGAAAAATTCTTGAAATGGAGTCAGAGACCACACTCTGGACATCAATGGTTTAGGGGCTTAAGTAAGCATAAAGATCCCAGAAAGCAACACATTATGCCCAAAGACAAGATATGTATGGAATAAATACTTCTCTACCTATTTATTGTCTTATGTGCAACATCTATTACCTGCATCTGGCAGTTGCTGCACAGACATATCTATTGTTTTTATACAGCGTTGTAACAAACAGCCGTTTGTTTTGTCTACGAATAAACACCTTTAACCTTTGACTTTAGCACTTTAACCTGCATATTCAGCCCTTTAGATAGCACGCAGCACTTTAAGGGAGCATATTTGCACATTTCAGAAATAATTGCACACCATTGATTTTATAAGTGTTTATTGTCTTTCCTTTTTCCTGGTTTTAGATCCAGTGGCACTGCAACACTTTAATAGTGGTTGGGCCCTGGAGAAGGTGTGTGACAGAAATTAGAGTACCAACAAAGTCAACATTTGTGCAATATTTCCATTTAGTCCTTAGTGTTTGTGTGTTTTATCACATCTTAAAGTCTTTTAGGGAATGATGTTTCGTGTTTGTACTTACCTTGTCCTTCTGTTAATGGTTTATGGGGTTTATATTTATCTTTGGTGTTTGGTTTAGGATTTTATGTATATAGTTTGGGTTTTTTTATGGTTTATGGTTGTGGTTATCACAGTTTTATATAGATTAATGTACTTATCTTAACATGTACACCCCTGGGAGACTTTAGTGGTTTTAGCCTGTTAGTGAGACAGTATTTAAGGCACCTGTTTCAATACTTGCTGTTCTGCTGCTGGGGAAGACACACTGCTCCCAAACCTCCATTGTACTTACACTTTTGGTACATGCAATAGGCATTGTGAAAATAATAATAAAAAATCGTGGACCACGGCATTTCCTGCCTCTGCATCTCTCCTTCCGCACCTCACGTACTCCAACCACTAAAGGCCAGCTACATGACAAGCATACACAGTTCTTTTTCAGAAAGAAATCTAACTTTTTAAAATCCCCATTTCATAACTGTGCGAATACAAGTGAAAGATCTACCCAGTTCTAATAAATGATAAATACCATGAACCCTTTTAAGCGTTAAAAGCAAACATGTTGTGGATTATAGATGACTTCATAACTAAAAAAAAAAACAACAACCCCAAATCTATTATTTAACTGTAAAAACAAAATGTAATTTTAAATTTAAGACTGGCAAAATAAAAATGGGAGATAGAAATGTTCCTAGTTTCTCTGGGCTTGTCCAGGATGGACAAATCCTGTACGACAGCAGAAACTGATTTAGAATCTATAGTCCTTCTGCTCGAAAGATTGGATTTATTAGGCGTCTTATGTGCGCACAATTTAAAGCCATTATCTTTGATAGTTCAGATAGGCACATGATTAAGTTTCACATATAAAGCTAATATCTGAGACAATAAATCAACCAGCTGAAGCTCTGTGAAGAGGCTCATCACTCGCTTCTCAGGTGTGTTGCATCAGAAGCTAATTAGGAGCCTGACTCTTCCTCCCATGGGACCATCAGGTCTCCCTCGCTCATTTACCAAAGTAAAACATGATTGCTGGATGTGTAACAGCAGAGAAGGGGGCTTGATGTTTATTTTAATGATCAAGATTAAGGCGCTGATGTTTTCACGAGAGGGCTGACGGAGCTCTACATCTGAGAGGCGCTTTGGCGACTCTCTGGTGAGGATGTATTTTTGAAGCAGACTCACTTTGTTTTTTTTTCATATATGTAATTAGAATTTCATGTTGGATTAGAGTTATTTGATGCAGGAGAAGCAAGTCTACATTTACGATGTTTTTCAATGTTGTATTTAATAGTTCATGGTCATAAAATATTGATTTGATTGAAGCAACATTTAGCATAATACTTTTATGGGTGGTTTGTGTGCAAAACTTATAGAGGGATGAAAACAGTTTAGTGAATAACATCCTAATAAAAGGTGTGAGCAGAGAATCCAATCAGTCTTAACAACACTATTTCTCCAAATATTTGAACTTTGAAATGTCACACATACTTGACACCAATAGTTTCAGCAGGTTTTGAACTGCTAAAAAGTTATCTAAGGAATAAAGGATATACTGTGTCTAAGAGCTAAAAGTGAAGAATTCAGTGCTTCATTTGACCAGGTAGCATCCCAATCTGCCAAATGATCTAAACTCACACTGGGTTCAACATAAAAAGGCTGTAATATAATAGGCAGCAAATCAGCATTGCAGCCAGGATGTTGAAGAAGCTGGAAAAATGAGAAAGCATAGGAGTTCAAGTCAGTTAGTGAATAGTTAGAATTGTTATGGCCAGACAACTGGGTGAGAACATCTCCAAAACTCCAGCTCTTGAGTGTTGTTCTTGATCAGTGGTGGTGAGCATCTATCAAAAGTGGTCCAGGGAAGGGATGGACCAGCAGCAGGGTTCAATAACACTCCGGGTCCGAACTACCTGACAAGCCGATGTAGATCAGATTGCTGAGGAGGTTAATGATGGTTCTCACAGACAAGTGTCTGAATATGCGTCACAGTTTGTCGCGTATGAGGCTGCTGCTTAGCTGCAGACCAGTCAGATTGACAATACTGGTCATAATGTTATGCCTGATCAATGCATTTCTAATGTTCTTTTGTTATAAATATAATGTAACAATGTTATACATGTAACTTATCCTGAGTAATTGCCTAGTATCTTGCTGCAAATTTTTGTTGAACAAAAATAACTAGTAGTAAAGTTAGGGAAAAAAAAGCTTTTCTATGTAAAAACCAAAACAAGACAGTAAAGTATTTACTCAATAAGATACAAAGTGGAAATAGGCCCACAGTTTTACCTTAATATCACTTTAGAATATGAGTGACTAATTATTTAGTTGAGATTCTGAGTCATGGAGCAAAACTCTATGATTAGAATAAATCTTACCGACATATTAATTCATTAGATAATTTAGCTTTATTTGCTAAAACTCAATACCTACTGTAGTTTTATTGATAGAGATTTTTTTTCTTGATTCAACAAAAGCACACAGATTAGACTGAGCATGACTGTTATTACCAGTCATGCTTGCAAAGCCAAAACTAATGGTCTTTCAACTGTGCACAAATAATTATTTTATATTTTTTATTTGGTACACCTAATCTAAAGGAACATAGAATAACAATTTCCAGACTGATCAAAGCTGATAGTGGAGGCTTTAAATCTTTTTTTGGGGGGAGTAGATGTGTCTGGTTGTACATGGGTAAGCAGAACGATGGGCACACCCAGGGTGCCATTCATACAAAAACCACAACTGCTTGATCTGTCGGAATAATAAATATTGTCCGTCCTGCTCGAGCACTGAGATTAATATTTTGCAGTTGAAACACTGCTGGGCGTCTCATTGTCCATTTTTCAGTTATCCTGAGTAACATTCGTTCACAGAATGGATTTAACACTGAAAATGAATACGTGTTGAACAGAAAAGTTTATTTTCACCTCAGGAAAAAAGAAAAAGTTTGATATAGTATCACAAACCAAGACAGTGTAAATATAGTACAAACCGTTAATATACACCTTTTCCGTGTCTTAGCTGTATCAAAATGTGTCTTTGTGAGTCTGTGTCCATGTTTTTGTTGCTCTCCTGTGCAACCATCAAATGCAACTAGAGGCAATATCCTACGCACTTGCACACAGACACACACACACACACACACACACACAGACACACACACACATTCGCCCATCCGCCTCCGACTGAAACAAACAAAACAAACAAACACGCATGCCTTCCATCACCATCCGTCTGCTTTCTGCCGTAACGAGGTGCAATCAACACGCAACGCTGACCAATACACACACATGTTCATAGGCACACACACACACACACACACACACACACACACACACACACACACACACACATACAGAGGCAAGAATACACACAAACTGATGCTTGAAGGATGAAGTCAGCCTCTGATTGCAGAAGAGTTACAGAAGTGTTGACTTGTGTGTGCCTTGACCTCATACTGAAATGATGTCACATCTAAAATGGTTGCATTAACAGCTGCAGAAGTTTTCACTTTGACACACTTTGAACTTTAAAAAAAAATGTACACAAAACATCTCTCTAAAAGTAATCAAATGTTTTAAAAAATATTTTTCCCTCTTCTTTGTTTCACCATTTTTTTAAATTATGCATTGCAAGTTTTGGTAAACAGCACTTAAGGGAGGTAAAGAAAATCAACAAAATTTGAAAAAGAGTTAAAAAGATAGATCTGATGAACACTAAGGTCCAAATATTCTGACTATTTCTAGTTACATATATATATATATATATATATATATATATATATAAACATTCTTTCTGACAAATTCAGGCACCCTGATTGCAGCTAAAACAATAAAAGTTTGAAGTTCAGTGATGTGAAGAAATCCATGTTCACCAGGTCGTGCTAAATCTGCAGACGGTTGCACTCAACGACACAGAATTGCAAACAGAGGCCATGATTAAGCAGTGCTTTGAATAGCTGTTACAGTGGGTACAGACAGCTTTAAACCTGGCTCCACATAAGAGATGCTTTTGAACACTGAATGCTTCGGCAAAGTGTTTCTGCTGTAAAACCAGCCCATTTGTCTCACACCTGCTGGCTGCTAAGTGTTTTTATGTGAGTGTGTGTACGTGTGTGTGTGTGTGTGCGTGCCATTGAGATCTTAGAGGAATGTCAGCATGATGTAACACACACACAATCGCCAAAGTGGTGACGGATCAGTGGAGAATTTCTGATTCTGACAATCAGACGGTGAAGAAGTGCAGGCAGATAAGACAGAGTGTTAACTGAGACGCAACACCCTGGCATCACAACCTCAGACTCGGCTGTGATGTCAAGACCTGGCTGGTAGATTGTTCATCGGCTCTGATGTGCTGCTGCTGATAAGAAGAAGGCATCTGTGTCAAGACTGTTGACGCTCATGAGGAGACACCTGCAACCACTAGAGGGAGACCAACTCCACCAACTTAACCCTTTTCTTCAATTCACTGTTTTGAAAAACATTTAGAAGTTAGTGGAGGCATCTGTTATGTTATAATATCGGCATAAATGCTGTAAAACATAATACACTCTTCAATCAAACTGTTTATTTATTTTGTCCGTACAAAGAGTGCACAGCAAATCAGACACGGCACTCATTCTTAAGGGTGATTTGAAGTCTCTGGTTACCCTTACATGCATGTTGTGAACAATGAGAAGAAGCTACTGTATGTAATTCCATGTTTTTTCGTTACTTGTTTGCAGAGAGAACATGCAAACTCCATTGAGAAAATGCCCAACTTTAAACCCCTTCTTCCTGCACAGAAACAGTGCTTGTCAGCAGTGCAGTACCTTTAAAAAAATATATACATTAACAAAAGATATAGAACTTCCCTGACATTGTTGTACATAGTGAATAAATTCTCAAAAGTGAATAAACTGAGATCTGGTGTCTGTGGAGTAGAGCCCTGCATAAAGTTCGGGATTCCGCGGGCCCCATTACAAATCTTGCAGGAACAAGCAGTTCCAAAGGTACCACAGGCAGGAGCTGATCACGGATGGAGAGTACGCGCAAGTTGATAAAAAAATATAAAATAAATCAAGATCAGAGACTGGACAAAATAAAATGTGTCATTGAATAGAATTATTAAATGAATAATTTGAAAGTATTCAAATCAAAACCAGATAAATAGCATCCTAAATCTCTTCAGGAATGAAAAAACAAAAACAAAAAAAAAAAAAAACGCCCAATTTCAGCCAAAGATTCAAAACTAATCATTCAGAACATGGGCTCTGACTGAGCGAGGATGCATAGCAGAGTGACAGAGACCGTCAACGAGAGCGGGATAAAAAAAAACCAAGCCTGTAAAGGGCTCTGCTCTAGAGGCATGGAAGAGCACTGTTATGTGCTAGAAACCAGTTTGAAATGATTGTACATTACCCTGCTTGAAGTAGCTATCAGAAGATGGGTACATTGGAGATAATGAAGTGGAGATAATTATCAGCAAAATACTCAGGTAGGCTACAACAGGGGTTTCCAACGTGACAGTCACCATCAACAAGTGTAGGGTCTAAATAACAGAAATGATAATACTAAAGCATCCTAATGCCATAAAGAAGGAGATTAAACAAGATTTAAAAACAGATCAAAACAAGATTTAAAAACAGATCAAACATACTCATTTACATGTCAACAGAGACTAACCCTTGACTCAATCAAGTAAGGGTCACAAGACTCTTCCATCAAGATTTTGTGGTTCCGAAGCTGATTGAGAACCATGGTACTAAAATGTATCTCAGTTGGTACAGTGCAAAGACTATATCCTTCCCACCATAACTCCACCAGCAGCAACCTTACCATGGAAACACAGCAGAATGATTAAAAACTTAATTTTTTATTTACTTTTCCCCCATTTGGATGTTGCAGCTGAAATCAAGACTTGTAGAACTAGGCAACGTTTTTTCCATCTGCTAATGTCCGGTTGTGATGTGACTTATCGCCTGAATTACTTTTTTAAGCAGACAGGAGGCTCACCCAGTGTGGTCACCTCCTTCTGTAGCCCCTTTGTTTCAGGTTATTGTAATCTGCATAACCACTTTCGTCTTACTGTGATTTTAAACCAGCTGGCCCATTACCGTCTGACCATCAATGAGGCATTTTTATCCAAACAACTGTTGTATATCCATCTTCTTATTTAATATTATGATATTTGTTGTGGGAAATATAACAAATAACAGCTTGTAAAACAAACTTTTACAGCCTTGCACAGAAAATATGCAAGCGTTGACCTTGATTAAGCACACGTGTTTTTTAAGGAGATGGGTCAGGGGTGATTTTAGAACCCCAAACTTTAACGTTTTCATTCACAATTTTCTCAGCATACTGTGAAACAGGATTGTTTCTGAAATACTCAGAATACTGCAGCTGCAGTAGGGCGTTTGGAGTAAACCGTGGACTTAGCCTGAAAATTTGAACAAGTACACCTTGCAAGTTTCCTGCCTCTTCCTCTCTGCTGCGCTGCAACCCTCCCTCCACGGCTCCTCCCCCACAGCGGAGCCTGCTGTGCTGCTCCTATGTTTACCCGTTTTTTGTTTTCTGAACAGGTGCCACTCCACAAATTGACGGTTTTCCTGTAAAGCAGGTTGTTTCTCTGCCATTTCTCCACACAGCCTCAGCACACCAACAATTTTGAGCTTGGATGACACACCACTGTGCGAGGGCAGGGTGTGAGGGATGTGAGCATGACACAAGGGTGATTAACACTTCTAACAACCAATAAAGCCAAACATTGCTTCTAGCTATGATAGGTTAATTCTGACCGAGAGCGGTGTATTTCTGCAAATGGCAGTAAAACCACTAGGAGTCAGAGGAGCTTGACTTTTTTCTCACAGATTACCTGTCTCATATTTTACTGTCAGCACATAGTGAGTTTTTACAAATACACTGCGTGGCCAAAATAAAAAGTGGCCACCTGTATTTAGCAAAGCAAATTGGTACGAGCCTCCCATTGGATAATTACTGCATGGTCTATTGTGTTTCAGCTGGCAACAAGTTATTTAACCCTAACTGGTGCAATCAGTTGCTTCTCATTTATTAAAACAACCATGCTGAACCTGTGGTTGTGGAAAAGATGTCAGTCTGTTTCAGGAGGGTCAATTATTTGCATGTATCAAGCAGAGAAAAAAATCTGAGGAGATTGCAGAAACGACCAAAAGTGGGTTAAGAACTGTACAACACATTATTATAAACTGGAAGGAGACCCATCATCTAAGAAACAATGTGGTCATAAGTGATGCATCCATCATGCCTAGTGCCTACTGTACAAGCCTGTGGGGGCAGTGTTAGGATCTGGGGTTGCTGCAGTTAGTCATATTCAGGTTCAGCAACAGTATGTGCTCAAATAATGAGGTCAGCTGACTACCTGAATATACTGAATGACCAGGTTATTCTATCAATGGATTTTTTTTCTTCCCTGATGGCACGGGCATATTCCAAGATGACAATGCGAGGATCCATCGGGCTCGAATTGTGAAAGGGTGGTTCAGGGAGCATGAGACATAATTTTCACACATGGATTGGCCACCACAGAGGCCAGACATTAACCCCATTGAGAATCTTTGGGATGTGCTGGAGAAGGCTTTACGCAGCGGGCATACTCTACCATCATCAATGCAAGATCTTGGTGGAAAATTAATGCAACACTGGGTGGAAATAAATCTTGTGACATTTCAGAAGCTTATGGAAACAATGCCACAGTAAATGCCTCCCGTAATCAAAGCTGAAGGCGGTCCAATTAAATATTAGACTGTGTGACCTTTCTCTTTTTTTTATTTTGGGCAGGGGCTGAATGTAAAAAATACATTTATGCAAAAGTTGCAAATAATGCCCTACTGCAGCTTTAACACAACTCTCTGTGGCATTTGCATGTTCTCCCTGTTCATGTTTAATTCTCTCAGGACACTTTAGCTTTTTCCCACACTTTTCCAAAGACACATGTTTAAGAAATTAGCACTTCTAAGTTGTTGCTAGGAAGTCAGTGTGTGCATGCATGGCTGTGTGTCTTAGTGGTGTAATGTGACGAAAGCAAGATTTGGAGTACTGAAATATCGTTTACTTCCAGGGGATGTCAGTAAGAAACTGCTCAGGCCTGAAACTGTAAATTTACAGGGGAGACGTAAGGGGCCAGCAGCCATTCAAGACTTGTGACTGTGGGACGATAGTCACGAGTCATTGGCAGGGTTTTGTATGTGATTTTTGGGGGAAGCTGCAAGGGTTTTATGATTGGTATTTTAAGTAAGTTGAGGGTAGTGTATGAATGGACACAGCTTGCAGGATGATGCAGTTCTGCATTTCTGGTGCAGTTTTATTCTGTATACATGTGCATACAGATACATGTATTTATATTCATGTATATATATATATTCTGTATAATAATAATAAATTATAACAAATACATTATCCTTTCTGTAGGCAATATCTCTGTTGTCAAAAAATTGATTCTGGGTTCTAGAGTAGAAAGAGACAAGAACATTTAGCTCTTTTATTTAAAGTTTGAAAAGAATGCTGTATGAGCTTGATGTTCCTACCTCTTGTGAAGACATAACATAATAATTTTAAGATGACATTTTATCTCAGCTGTTTCATTGAAAGCAAAATTTAATTAATAATATTGCTATTTAATATTATGAAGAAAAAAAACACCGTCATATGCAGTTAGAGCCCAAAACAATAGGAGGAGGATGCCTACAGTAGGGGGACCTGAGAGATAATCACAGAACTCCCTGGGCAAATACCAGTATATACGTTGTTGTAGACAACAAAACAGAGTCTCAATTGAAAGGTAATGCCATCACAGTGGCTCTATCTGGGAAACTTTAGTCAAACGTCATAGTAACACAGATGAGTTGGCACAAGTTAATACATTAGCTAAGCAACTAAAAGAGGAAATTGGCAAATAAATTACTCACCAGCTTCTGAGCATTGGTCAGTCAAGACCATAAGACCAGACATGTAGAACTGCACAACCAGGACTCATTAAGGATTCTGTAATACCATTCAAACAGGATAATTTACAGATCCATGAGACACTTGGCAAAGCTAACATTAAGAGCGACCATAATGAACAGAGTCCATCATGCAGAAGGTTTGAAACCAAAATCAAAGCAACATGGAAAAAAGCAAGTCAACAGCCAGAAACCCAGAAGGATGCAACTGTAATGGGAATATCCAGGAAATATAAACAGATGTCCATACCTGAGGTTCTGGAAACTGCCAAAGAAAGACACCAACCCCTTGCAGCCTGACAGGAGAGATATGCAAGGGAGCTAGGAACCAGACGACCAAACCGCCTATTTTCCATCGAACCAGCTAAAGTGTGCCCCCAGCAACTGGGTAATAACAGACAAGCAAGCCATTCAAGGATGGAGACTGAACAGTACAGGAAAGACATCAAAGAGAAGGAAACATCACATAACAATTATGGATAGTGGCTAAAAGACCAAAGAGCAGACCGCACTAATCTCCCCGAACAAACTTCAATGGTCATCACAGTGGCAGACACCCGACAAAGAGTCTCAGGTATAAAGCATCAGTTCATCGAATAGGGTCCATGTCTAATCCCTCAAAAAGCTGACTTCTCTCCATGAGTGTCAACCAGCACAATCAACCAACTGTTAAGGAATGAGATGCACCATGAATAGCTTACAATAAAAGATTTGTTGAGGTGAACATCCCCATCCAAACATCGACCAAAAACATGGAAGCTCCTGTCAGGCATCATAGGGGTCAAGATAAGCAGACACACAGATCAATACTTTACAGAGGCACAAAATGACCTAGGTAAACAATACCAGAGGAGCCAATGTGGGTTGAGAGATGCAAAACCAGACAAATAAACCTGAGCGCTGCCAACTTTCAGCTGATTGTCCAAGTCTCAATCAACTGTGGCATATACCAAGAAAATGCTTTGTCCCCACTGCTGTTCTACATAGGACCTGAACCTCCTCAGCCAAATAATGAGACTTGCGATGAAGTTGTAAGTTAAGAGTGAGCAAGACACCAACTCACCAAGAAAGCATGGCAACAGTAGTGCCAGTAGTCATTCGAGCAATTGGGGGGGAGGGACCCCCACACTGGAGAAGTGGCTTCAACAGATAACTGGAGAAACATTGGAGGTCTGAGTCCAGAGGAATGCAGACTAGATACCACTCAAAGGTGGCTCACTGTTCCTATTTTATGTTGTCTGGCAAAGAATACTAATGGGGTTCTGCTGTCTTACAGGAGCTTAGGCTAAACCCATTCCATAAAACTATGTTCCCAGAAAACTAACCAAATTTTCAGAAAGAAATTTGGTTTAAGTGATTTATGACTTTTATGACACCATAAAGACACCCTAATTATACACTATAATTTTTTTTAAACACCAGCGTGGAGATAGAACTCCTATCCCTGAGAATGTCTATTCTTCCTTTGACCAGAAATATCACCACAGGATTTACAGCACTTCTGTAATTATTATTTGTTTGTTTTTTTTCCTTCTAGCACATACTCACCAGTAGGACATTTTGGATGAACTATGGTTGTTTCACATGGTTGTGTCCAGACTTCAGCTTTGAGCGTGACATCTTTTTGTGCTCCCACAATATTGCATATTATATTTTTAGAATTAGTTTTCCTGTACAACTGTTTCTTGGCTCTAAAAGATTTTTTTTTTGTGATTTCAGGGATCTTGAAAATCAAATCACTGACAATGTGCTAGGGATTTAAAAAAAGCTTGTGAGGAATCCAAACACGAGGAGACATGTGAACATCAAATTACACAATTTTATCCTCCTGATCATGGTCTCTGTATGTTGGTAACTCGGTGCAGAACTCTTAACAGGAAAAACATGATCGTATTGTATCCCAACATGAGAGCAGTTTCTCTGAAATAGTAACCCCTCACCCCAAGATCCATATATGATGGTTAAGCAGGGCTTTACACTCTTTTCTTCTGTTCCATGCTTAGCCTAGACATGGCGGTTACAGGTACCATGGCTGGTACAACAAGCCGCAAACGTCTGCTTCACAAATCCTCCTGGAGTCTGTTTTGTTTAATAACAGCGCATCCTGTTCTCAAGAACCAGCTGCAATGGTTCTTGAGAACATTGGACATTTAACAACAAATAAGGCATCTATATCATCTAGTTCAGCACTGAACATGCAGTGTAACAGTGGGACACTAACATACGAACAGCAGTTTATCCTAGACCTACGTGTATCCTGCATATCAACAATAGTGGACATTACAACTTTGCACACACTGAGGGACATAAGACTGCTATAGCAGCTTGACCCGGCGGCCCACGAAGCAGCGAGAGCTCACAGAGACAGGCTGCACTCAGAGGAAACGGAGTGTGATAGGAAACGGCAGTGCGGCAGCTGGGGAGGGCTAATAACTAAGCTAAAAGCTAACCATTGCAGACTGGCACTTCCATCCATCTTGCCATTGTCCAGTTCCGGGAGAACGAAGTGGTTCACTTGATGATGATGTCACAGTTAAGAGACTGCCAGACCAGATCTACCTACTATGAAGAGAAAAAGACAGAGAACATAAATTCAGAAGTTGAAATAACAACAAACAATGCAAATTGGATAACAGTAGGAGAAAAATAGATCTTAATGTCCTCCAGCAGCTTAAGCCTATAGCAGCATATCTACAGAGATAGCTCAGGATAACCTAAACCACACTAACTATAAGCTTTGTCAAAAAGAAAAGTTTTAAGCCTAGTCCTAAAAGTAGACAGGGTGTCTGCCTCACAGACTAAAACTGAGAGTTGGTTCCAAAGGAGAGGAGCCTGATAGCTAAAGGATCTGCCTCCCATTCTACTTTTAGAGACTCTAGAAACCACCAATAGACCTGCAGTCTGAGAGCGAAATGCTCTGTTAGGAACAAATGGGGTAATCAGATCTCTGCTATAGGATGGAGATTGATTATTCAGAGGCTTTATACGCGAGAAGGATAATTTTAAATTCTATTCTTGATTTAACAGGAAGCCAATGAAGGGAAACTAAAATAGGAGAAATATGATCCCTCTGGTTGATTTTCATCAGAACTCTCGCCGCAGCATTTTGGATCAGCTGAGGACTTCAAACTGCATTTTGTGAACTTCCTGATGGTAAAGAATTACAATAGTCCAGCCTTGAAGTAACAAATGCATGGACTAGTTTTTCAGCATCACTCCTGGACAAAATATTTCTACTTTTGGCAATATTCCAGAGGTGAAAAAAGGAAACCCTGGAAACCTGTTTAATAATATTTAAATGTCTTGGTCAAAAATAACACTAAGGTTGTTTTTTTTTTTGTTTACTTTATTAGCAGAGGACCATTTAATGAAATCCAGATTAAGGGACTAAGAAGTTTATTTTTGAGGACTCTGGTCCAAAGATTACAACGTATGTCTTGTCAGAATTTAAAAGCAGGACATTTAAAGTCATCCAGGTTTTGATGTAATCAAGACATGCCTGTAGTGTAAGTAATTGATTGGATTCATGGATAAATATAGCTGAGTGTCATCAGCATAACAGTGGAAATTAATCCCATACTAGGATAATCAAAGGTTGCATCATCACAGACATGCCAAGGAGTGCACTTTTGTTATCAGGGACCCTGTGTATACCATAAACATGGATGGGGACCAAGCTGGATACCGGGAATAATACAGGAGATGACATGGCCTGTGCCTTACAAAGTGATGTTGGGTAATAGGAAGTTAGTGAGATGGCATGTAGATCAACTGTTTGCCCGGCAAGAGCATGACCTACCTGTAGAAATGGGTAAAATATACAAGAAGAGACTCCAAAAACTACAACACCCAGCTGCGATCATTCAGGGGTCAGGGTTGACCCTAAAAGGGAGGGATGGACATGTTACGGCAGGAGAGAAACCACCTACAAAGAAAACTGTTCCACAGGTAGTGCCAGACACAGAGTTGTGGCGATCTCAAAGACAACAGAGGCCGCCGGAGTATATGAGAAACTTTGTGCTGTGACTGGAAAAAAAGTGATGTTATTACCTGTGAATCTAATACTAGGGCACTATGCTCTGATTATGACTTTGGTAAAAAATGATTTTGTATGTTATTGTTTTAGAGGTGAGGATGTACTAGTTATATAGTTACAGGGACATTTTAAGCTTATAGGCATAGGCATGTTTACTAGGTAGCGATAGTTTGCAGAGCATCGTTAAAGAATGCTGAAAAATTCATTGGAGCACAACTGAATGACATTATGAACCTATTTAAATCCAGATCAGTGACCAAAGCCAAAAAAGTGTTAGCAGATCCCACACAGATCCCACACTTGTTTTTTGTGATGGTTGCTAACTATTACTTGCCGCAAACGAACTACCCTTCGGGGACCTAATAAAAAGTGTATAGACATAGTGGGTTAACGGGAGTGGTAGAATAAATGGATGTCCTGTTGCGACAAAGCAGTTTATACTATTCTTCATTAACCAAGATGTTACAAGCTTCGTTCAGTGAAGGTTAACAACCTTTCCTTTATTAATTTCTTTATTATTGCGTCGGAGAAAGACGCAAAGCAGTCACGTCACGTTGCTAGGCGGTAGGCGGTTGGCAAGGACACAGCCAGTTACGTCACCAACGCGAGCGGATTTCCTCGATCACAAAAAAATAAAATAAAATAAAATAAGAACATTGCAGTTCTATGCATTTTGATGATGAACGTATGCATATTATATTTGTAATGTTCGTTTAGGGAAGACAGACAACTTTTCATTTATTATTTACGCCGAATATTTAATTGCGTCTCAGAAAGACTGTACTGTCGCTGTCCGACGCCCAGAAGCAAATAAATGACAGCACAGAGGATGTGTAATCCTCTAGATGAGTGCCATCTTTACCCTCAGTCTGTGTGTTCGGAGCAGTCCTGCAAAGCTGAGCAGGCCTTTTCAGTCCAAACCTGAACAGTTCTGACAAACGCGTCTCGTTCTGCAGATCAGTGGTTTGTACGCAGGAATCGGGTCCACAGAGATGTGATCTGATGATCCACAGTGAGGAGCTGCTGCAGCCTTATACGCTCCGGGGATGTTGCAGTAGACCTGATCTAATATACCATTGTCTCTGGTGTCTCTTAACAGACATATTCCAGATCGGGGGGAGCAGAAGGTTCTGACTGCTTTTGCTGCTGGGCTTCAAGATTTGTCAATGTACTTCACCAAGCCTCTAAACGAACAAGAGCGGCCTGCTACCTCAACTGTGGCGTCGGGAAGGTTTCCATCTTGCCATGTGTCCATGAAGATTGCTACACAGCTGTCCCTCTGATGTGATCCTTAGCCGGATCTCGTCCAGTTTGTTGCCGAATGATCTAACGTCGGCATGTTGAGGCCAAGGCACTGTGGCTGCCTCGCCATGTTTCCCCCCCCCCCCATCCGTTTCGCCTGCAACACATCAATCGTCATCTATTGCAAAACTCTGCTCCTCTTTCAAAGCAATGGCTGCCTTATAAATAATGAAACACTTCTTTATAATTTGAGAGTTATGTTTTGTTTAAAGCATGTGCAACAGTGTGCTTGTTTAAACATCGTTGTGCCTCACAGCTGAAACAGCAACGAGGAAATAGACAGAAGTAATGTTTGTATAGGCCCAAGAATGCCAGATATCTAAAAGACATTTAAATGAGCAAGGTCACATTTCTGACATTCTGCCTGAAGGTATGCACTAATGTTGAGCGTTCAGCTGAGCATTAAACACAGAGATGCACAAATCAGCAGCCAGTGTCACAATGGGTTCACCCACTTACATGTGCCATATACGTACAGGGAGTTAGTTAATTATTGCTAGAAATGCTTTAGATCCAAGGTTTTCCTTTCCTTTTCTGTATTAATATGCATCACAGTTATTTTTATATTTAGATCATTACATATAGAGTGAAATATTAGTTTCTGTTCAATTCTATTTATTTTGGTGATCATACCTAAAAGCTAATGAAAAAAATTATTTTAATACATATATTTTATGACCTACACAATCAGGAAGTAATTCTGTCTTGACTATTAAGTAGACCGTCACTGGCAGCCGATACAGGAACGTTAGGCTACAAAATGTTCTTGCTATACACGTTGCCTATTAACAGTGCTGTATGCAAGCCTGTCATTGGGAAGTATAAAGTGTGGCTGGTAGAGTATCAAAAATCTTTTACCTAATTCAAAAATTTAGCAGTGATGAACAAGACAAGGGCTGCAGATGAAAGCAGTGCTTGCAGAATCATCATAAAGACATGTCCGTGGGCTGCCACTGTCTCATTCTCTGTTTTTAGCCACTCCTAAGACAGAGACAACATCAGAAATGTCTTAAGGAGAAAAATCACTGGAATATTGCTCAGTGGCCAAAACTCCAGAGTATGGAGGAAGAGTGGAGAGGCACTGGGCCCACATTGCTTGAGGTCAGGGGTGAAGTTTCCACAGTTAATGATTGGGGAGCAATATCCTCTGGATCCACTGTATCTTCTGTAATAAACTCAGAACAATAAATAATAATTTATACTGGTCTCGATATTAAAAAATTTTTAGATACTGGGGTTGTGTTTTCATTGGCTGTATACCCCCAACAAAAAGTCTACAAAAATATGTTTAAATGTATCACTCTGTGTAATGAGTCTATATATATATATATATATATATATATATATATATATATATATATATATATATATATATATTTAGCTGAATTGCTTAAATACACTTTTGAATGAGCATAGCAGCATAGCTCATATGTTCATACAGCTATTTAATCCTTTTTTACTAACAGCTATTCTCTATTGAAAAATCATGTCTTGCCTTTTTTTGCAGTCTTCCTTTTGGTATAGATTTGCAATGTACAAAGATGTAAATGTATCTCAAATTAGGTCTGACTAATATCATAAAACATCTGTGTGTCTAACTATCTACTTTCCTCTTTTCATTAACCTGCTAACAAGAGTCCGTACGGCTCCTGTTACACACGTTTACACGCAGTGCCATATCACTGGTTTTGTATTTACCCCTTAAAGAAGCTCTTAGATTTCCGGAGATCAGTCTGATGAGCTATATGGTCGGCAGCTGACTGTAGTTTGCTTGCGAAAAGTGACCTGTTACAGGTAAAGTTTAGCTTCTTCAAGCTTTCCCCGGACGTTCTGGTTCTGTATGCAGTCCGCTGGTTCGACTCAACCTCTGTTCAGCATCCATCAAACTCACATGAGCGTAATTAGCAGCATCTGATCAGAGCAGTAGCAGAAACATGTGAAGTGTATTAGCGATCATGAGCGGCTAGTTGCTCCTCATTAACCTGGCACAGCTCTAAACCTCTGGAGTCTGGATTGAAAGCATTTGTCTTGTATTTTCACAGTCGTCAAAAAAATTTTTTTCCATGTCTGGGACAATTAAGCTAAACAATGTTTGTTATGCATTTATTGATATTAAACTTGGCTGAAAGTTGATCCACTCCCTTTTTATTTTTAGAACTGAAAACTGTATGTGTGGAGAAGAAAACAAATAGTACATCACTGAACAGACTTTTTTTTTTATCTTAGTCCATTTTACAGGTACACCTTTCCACTTTGGACAGACATTCTATCATTAAGTCATTTATGCAAGTCAAATTTCTTTGGCAGCCGACTTGGTTCAACATGTGATTAATATTTTAAAAATATTTTGGGTGCCAAAAAAGACTCCTTAACAAACCCAGAATTGTCCTTTAAACTAATTTAGAATCATAATATTTAAATTCCATACTAACTTCAGCAGCATCAACTGCTGTCTGATGTGTAGCAATATTTTCTTGTACAGTGCACATCACTAAGGATCGTCATCCTCATCTACAAATAAACAATAGAAAATCTTTTCGTGGAGCAAATTAAGGTGTTTTTTTCTCTCTCTTTTCTCTCAAGGCATCCGAAAGGCAATGCCGCTTGCTCTGAGTGTTTGGAAACAGTAAAAAAAAAAAATCTTACAGTGACCCTTGGCATTATGTCAGACCAAAAGCGCATTGCACAACCACAAAGAAGGAAAAATTTAAAGAATCCACACAACCATTGCTATTTTACTCTTTGACTGTAATGTGATTGGCTCTTCCAGATGAATGGGCAAGTTGTAAACCAATTGGATGCATGTGACCTGCAAGTATGTAGGCGGATCAGCATCCGCCGGCCGCACTATATCCTCATCTATCACAGACCACACACCCATACACACACACACACACACACAAACACAAACACACATCTGGAAACAGTACCAGCCAGCATCATTCATTCATCATGCACAGCAAAGAACACATCAGGTAAGGAAAAGGAACCTTGCATCATTTCTTAAATTTCTCCTCTTTTATAATGTTTTATAATGGATTTTACTTTGTAATATTTGGAAAATGTTTCAGTCCTGTTAAGATTATTTTCAATTGTGTGCCATTTTGAGATGCTTTCAAATTCCTTTTTAATTTTAAAACATTACAAAAAACAAATGTTCAACATATTTCTGATATATTCCTTTTCATCTTCTTCAGTTTGGATCAACTGGAAGGGTTCTAGACCTCAACCACACTGTCGTAACACTTTGCATTGAGATTAAACTTTCCATAAAATACTAAAAAGGTTCCACAGTTGTCTAAATGTTGAAAAGCAAATAGCATACATGGAAAAGCCTTTGATGCCAAGATTAATGTGGAATGAACGGAGGAAAGCTGATTATTTCATTATGGCAAGTTACCAGAAAAACTGGACTTCTTTATATTTTTCAAACCCCAGACACACATTCAAGATATCGTTTGTATATTTTAATTCAAAAATAAATTTAAATAAATTCTACTACAGCAAAGGATGAAAACTTTATTTGAACTTTTCAAAGTTCCTATGCCAACTATTCAACTATTTTAAAAAATGTACAATTTTTACATTCATTCATAAGGGAAAGAAATTAAATGTAAAATGTATTTTAAATAATTGTTTACATTTATGCTGAAATTGACTCGATATTATCAAGTTTATCCAAAAAGATTTAAAACTCAAGCAGTTCAAGCAGGCATGAAGCTTTAAAAAGATGGCTGCCAGACATGAAAACACATGATAACTTTACAACTAACAATATTACATTTCTGTGAGTTATATTGTGCTATTTATTCGGGACGGATTCTGTTCTCTGTGTGTTTCATTGCAGTCACGATGAATACCAGAAGACAGCCGACTGGCTCCGGTCTCACACAAAGCATCGTCCCCTGGTGGCGATCATTTGCGGCTCTGGCCTGGGAATGCTGGCTGACACCCTTAAATGTCAAGACTCCTTTGATTACTCTGACATACCGGGCTTTCCTCAGAGCACAGGTAATTTAAAAATATGGGCTTTCATGAATCTACATCTATAAAGATACAGATGGAAGTTTTTACAAATAGATGCATATCACTAAAAGTGCAGAAGTACTTGTTTATATTGAATTACTATTTTAGTTTATTCATCACATGAGCCAACTATTTAATAAGAAGAATATTGCACGCAAAAAAAATTAATTATCTTCTTTATATTCTGAAATTTAAATAACTGTTAAGAGGCCCAAATGAATGTATGATTAATTATTACTAATTGTGAAAGCTGTTGATTTATTTTAGTTTGGTCAGTTTGTATTTTTACATGCTGTCTGATAGCCAATCGAAGCTGTCCTGATGTGTGAAGATGCACAATCAAAGGAAGAAAATTCATGTTTTCATTGCGTCTGTCCGTGTTGCAGTGCAGGGTCACGCAGGCCGCCTGGTTTTTGGGGAGCTGAAGGGGAAGTCATGTGTTTGCATGCAGGGTCGCTTCCACATGTATGAGGGACATTCACTCATTAAGGTAGGCACTCGTATATTCCAAATATGCTAATCATTTTGTTATGTGTCAATTAAGTGAAGCAAAAATCTAAAATACAATGGTAAAAATACAAAGATTGTATTATCTAAGGGTCTGCGGGTATAAAAAGCTCTTAAATGTGAATAAAACAGATTTTATTAATTTTAACAGAAATATTAGTGTTAGTTGGACGTGTCTTGTGATTTTAGCTTTTGAAAAATTAATTGCTATGTGTTTTTTATTTAGAGTGTGAAATGAATGTGTGAAGGAATTGGTAAAGTAAAAAAATAAATAAATCCAATAACATGAACACATAAACAAAGAATAGTGGTAAAGCCTAAAGACGTGTCAGCAGGCAGGCAGAGTTAAACATTGACCAGGCGAACCGGACCACAGTCAGCTCCACTTATTTCTTCTCAGAGTGAACAGAACACGCTTCCATCACAACAATAAACACCACTCACCTAAAATACGCTCCCAAACACAGTTGGGTAACAAAGCTCAGTCACGCAACCCTGGTATAACACTTACAACACAATCAGCAGGATAAGGCCTAACCTGAAGTCGCGTGGAAGTTTGTGTGTGTGAGATGGTCATGCTCCGGTTCGGTCACATGCACTCTTTTAGCAGACTGTTCAATGCTGCCTTTGTGTCCTTCAGTAGAAAACACATTCACACGCAAACGTGACTGTCTGGCTCTCCTTTAGGTGGCGCTCTGTGAAAAGACCTTCTCAAAAAAAACAAAAAAAAAATAGGGAATCAAAATAAAACCTTTTTATTAAAGGGTGAAAATACCCTGTGTGTACTAGTTAGCTATGAAACAAGGCTGTGTGACTGTCAGGAGACACAGCCTGAGAGTTTTATCTTTGTAAGTGAAAATCCTGCACCACCTGACAAACCAAACCGGAGCAAGATTTTTGGGAAGTTGATGTTAGAAAACATGCATGAAATGAAATAAAAGTAATAATGAATTCAGATTTGTTTTTTTCCCCCCAATTTGTGGTTTCTACAGCAAATGTATTTCATTATGATGTGATAATATATGCCAACACAAATCATTTGCTTCTATTGTTATAATGATACAATAGAAGCAAAGGATGCAGGGCTTTGATTTATTGTATTTTTTTACAAATAGAAATTGAAAAAAAAATAAGTGCCAGAATGCTTCTATATTCAGTAATGTTTGCAGTAAAAGAAAACACTGGATAAAATCAAACCTCTGGTCAGAAGGGACAACGTTTTTGGCTTACAAATGTTTTGGAAAGGGAAAAAAAATGCTGCACCTTAATTACATCTTCATACTGAAACGTGGAGGTTGCAACCTTCCATTTTAACAGGTTATATTAGGCTCATCATGTACTTTCTCACCAAATCTCTGACGTGCCCACCGCATTCTCAATGTAAGATACTGTATGTTCCAGTAGCCATGGACCTTTGCTCATTGCGACAGTATTTTACTTTAGATTAAAATCCAAATGAGCATCTTTATAATATAGATACTGATCTGTCTCTCCATCAGACAACCTTCCCCATTCGGGTCTTCAAGCTGATGGGCGTGGAGACACTGATAGTGACAAATGCTGCGGGCTCATTGGCGGATGGCCTACAGCCTGGTGACATCATGATCATCAAAGACCACATCAACTTCCCTGGGCTTGTTGGTCTGAACCCGCTGTGTGGGCCCAACGATGAAAAGTAAATGTATTTCCCTTGACATGCATGGCTCTTATTTTGCAGTCCTTACAGCGGCGAACTTCTGTTTCTTCCTGGTTTTGTTTCGCCTGTCACTAATGTCAATAAATTGTTGTTGACAGGTTTGGACCACGCTTCCCCGCTATGTCGGGTTGCTATGACAAAGGGCTGCGGAGCCTCATGATGGAGATTGCCAAACAGATGGGTGTCGCTGGCCTTGTGCAGGAAGGCGTGTACGCCATGGTGGGTGGGCCCAACTTTGAAACCATCGCTGAGGCCAAACTGTTGCATCGACTGGGAGTGGACGCAGTCGGTAAGACGTACTAACCCACAGAAAATGTGCAGAATCCAATTTCGGGCCCTCATTCTTAGCTTTAACCGTACATATTGTGCACTGACACTGGAGTTTCTTTTGAGGCCTATGGTAAGCTTGGCACTCACTGTAATGCCTAGTTTGGAGTGTTATGCAGCTGCAGTTTATGCTTTATGGGTTGGTACACCAGGAGGACTATGTTGTCTCTTAGTTTTGCACAGAAAAAAAGTTCCCAAAATAGTTTTATTCTATTCCTTGTTACATGTTGAGCCAGTAGAAAAATTATAGCACATACCACTACAAGTCTACTGTTTATATCTGAATTAGACCATCACATAGACACATCTTACGTCACAGTTAGATGTTTGTTTGTGGTCTAAAATTCATATAGGGTGTGCTAACAGAACTTGCTGTGATTTTAACAATATTGTGAACAGTCTGCTCTGTTTGCTAACAAGTTGATCAACTGCTTGCATTTTAATACTCACAGACAAATACAAATATTTCCAAGAAATTTCTGAATAAACCGTTTACTGTGTAAACAACTACTTTACATGATTACAACAGACATCATCAAACTGCATAATTCTTTATGCTTGGTTAATGTAATGCATACAAACATTTTACTAGATATTATAATGGTTGTTGTGACATTTAACAACTGGCAACAAGATAAATATCGACTTTTTTATTCGACAATTTTTCCTTGATGTAACGTTTGCTCGACCTCTTTACCCCTCCCTTAGGCCTTGCTCTGGCCCTGTATTAGCATGCTGTGCTGCCTCTGGAGATGATCTGAGGGAAACGTGGTGGTTGGAAAATAGAGATGGACCGATGCAGTTTTTTTTTAAGGCCGATACCGACTATTCTGACATCAGTCTAACCGATACCTGATATGTGCTGCCGATTTTTTTTTGGGGGGGGGGACTATTCTTGAGGCCAATTTTGTTTTTTCTTCCTCCATTTACATGATAAAAATTACAATGATAAATGTTACACAAATCTTAAAACTTGATTTTGAACCAGCTAATATTAATAATCAGCTCCAGACCGAAGTTTGAAAGGTACACAGAAAAAAATGCATCAAGACTCTTGTGGCAATGATTTGGTTTGCCACAGTGAGAAAAGAGCATCTTTAGTTCAATGGGGAGAAGTAGAAGAAAAAAACACTGACCACAACTGCAGTGTATGAACATTATTTTATGTAAATTTAGACGATGTTCATCTAGTGACTGGTAATTACTTTTATGTGGATACATAATTCTCCATGGGAACAAAACTCAGCAGTCAGACGTGGGTCTTTAGATACAGAAACAGACACACAGAGCTGTTTGCTCTCGCTCATAGTGAGAAAGTGACAGACTTTCAAATATCAGATTGAGCTAAATTAAACAGTTAAAACTACATGAAAAGTTGTTGTTGTTGGCTCCCAGTCTTACAATATTGCCAGCCACTCTCTGCCAGGGATGGAGTGGCAATGTATGCGTGTCGTATGATCTCAAGGCATGGCTGCTGAATACGCTAATGAATCGGTAACGGCTGATATGGACGTGCGTATTGGCCGATACCGATTCAGGAAAAAAGCACAAATATCGGCCAAAAATATCAGCCGACCTCTATTTAACAGAGTCGATAATAGTACTAGGTGTGAACCACAGGAAGAGCTGAGAGACTCCCATGACTTGGCATGAATGAATGGCATGATTTTGGTGTTTATCGGTAGCTTCAGTCTGACCGACCCCTGTAATGTACTGCTATTTTCAGGTATGAGTACAGCACCTGAGGTCGTCGTGGCAACTCACTGTGGTCTACGAGTCTTTGGCCTTTCTCTGATAACAAATAAGGTACAACACCGATCAGTAAAACTGATTGTGACCAATCACCGCTGATGTTAGATTGCAGCTTTATTTATCACGTTTTGCAGCTAATGAAGAGTATAGTAATTTAGCCATTGGTTAGTGGGCCGGTTCTGTGTTTGTTTGAGTGATTAATTGATGAATTTGTCTCGTTGGCAGGTGGTAAAGAGCTACGAGGACTCTGAAAGTGTGAACCACGAAGGCGTCCTTGAAGTTGGCCGGTTGCGCTCTCAAACCGTGCAGCAGCTGGTGACTGAACTGATCAGCACGATGGAGATCAATAACAACGAAAACACCAAAATTGTTTCCTGAACAAACGCACATGCATCTGATTGTTGCACAGCTCTCTAATTTTTTTGGTACTTTTTCCAGGTTTTTTTTTTTTTTTTATTACAACTGTGTAACTGTATTTTTAATCTCTGCTGACCTGAAAACATACATCAAATCACTATGGTGCCTACCTGCTGTTTATCAGTGTAAAGTAGAATACAAGTACTTATCTCTGATATTTGATGTAAACTATAATAACTGTGTTTGATGGTGCTTCATTGGAACAACTTTGATACATATTTTGTATACTAGCCTTGGATTATTAAAGTTTATGTTGTAAAGTATTCCAGTCGGATTAAAATATTTTACCAATACTACTAATGTCTATTCAGTCTTATGTTTAACTCTGAACTGTCCTCTTTTGGGTTTCCTAACATGCAAATCCTCTTTTCCTCCGGTTTATTTGTTAGTAAATAATTTCAGCTATGATGCACCTTTTTCCTTATTACATACTTTTGCATGGTATGATTTTAGATATAAAAGAAATTAAAATAGATACATTTTGATATTAAAATGACTACAAAGAAAGCTTTGAAAAGTATGTCTATGAAGGTTGCCTGCTTATTCTTTCCAAAATAAAACATCTAATCCAATTTAGATTTAAAATTGCCAGTTTTACAGACGTATCACGCCAAACTTCAGATAGGCTGTTGATTATATTAAGATTGAGATTTGAATCTAAAATCTCATAATTTATCTAAAATCTAACAAGTTTAATATGAACCAGTGAGCAAATCTGCTTTTAATACACTAATCTACTAAACATTGAACAGCTAAAGCAAAAAAATTCAACAGGCTGCCTAACAATGCAAGGGTAATAGTCATTAGGTTCAATTAATTATTATAAGCTTAATTATGAGGCTATAGTTATTATAGTAAAACAGGTTGCCGTAAAAACAGGTACCCGTTCAGAAAAGGTTAGGGAAGGCTTAGACACACATCCAAAATCTTAAAACTAAAAACTAAATCTTGCAGTGATTCACTCAAACAAAGACAGCTGAGTGAAGCTTTATGCTGCAAACAGAACCATCTATTACAACCATAGTCTGCAAGGGTTGATCAGGCCTCTCGAATGGGCTGCATTCATCTTCTTGAATAGTAAAAAAAAAAAGCTTCTGAGAGTTCAGTTCTGTCTGTGTCTCTTCTGACAAAGTGCAGCTTCTTGGCAGACAAAGAGGGAGGAATCATCCCAAGGGACTGCCAGCCAATCAGAAGTAACATTTGCAATAACTACGGCAGATAGATGACAGAAGAAAAAATATTATATTAGATAAATTTTGACTTTTTCACAGCATCTGACAGAGCTTTTATAAACATTGACCTTTTTCAAATTAAGGTTTTTCAAATAAGGAAAAGGGCAGAAAGAGATGCCCTCACACTATGAATTTGAATGAGAGTTAAAACTGTTTCTTTAAATTGCAGAACCTTTTTTTTTTAGCTTTATTAGAATTTTCTATTTGCTATTTAAAAAAAATATTTAAAAAGAGGAGAAAGATGGGGAGAGAGGTGGGGTGAAAAGTTAAAAAGGGAGAGAAGGAGAAATTAATAAAGGAGAGAAAGAAGGATGCAGAGATAACATGGTAGGAGTGTGCTTCTACACCTGCAGAAAGAGAGAAGAACAAAAAGAAAAGGAACAAAAACCACTGAGACAAACAACAAACGCATTTAAATCAACATCGCGGTACGTAATACTAATTAATACAATATGTATTAAGTGGCTACCGTAGCTCTATAATAGAGTATCCAAACCCAAGGGCACACCTCCCACCAGCAGAGGCCCGACAGAGACAAGTGGCCCAGGCCCCCCCCAAGCAGCCACCTGGAATGAGCCGCCACCCAGCCCAGGTCACAGAGACCCACCAATTTACCACAAACAAGTGGCAGAACCGAAAAGTAATTTTTCTTTTACACTGTTTCGTTTTTGTTATAGTAATTAATGTAGAGCTCCGACAACCGACTAAAAACAGATTCTATATTTAGGTAAAGAAATTCCAACAGAATGTTTTCTTTTAAATTCAAATAAAACGTTAAGTGTTTTTGTGTAGTGGTAATAGATAAAGTAGGTGCAGAGAACAGCAGGAAAAAACACAGGTACATTTTTCTTTTATTTGTGATGTAAAACATAATATTGTTACTTTTTCCCCTTATAAAAAAAGTCATCTAAAACAAGCTTCAAGTGAAAATATCTGCTAGCTACTTTGATTTTAAGGACTTCGTCCTCACAAGCTCAGGACATTTTGCTTTGTGTCCTCAGTATAATTAACCCTGTGAATGTATGGCATTCTTAGCGTTTTAAGAATCAAATTGAGAATTTGATACCAGAAATTATTTTTTGTTTTTTCTTGTCTCCATGGTGTGTTCAAATATAAACAGTTTGTTTTCTTCTACATCACTGCCCTCTACAGTTCAGGGACGAGTATTGCCATGGCCAATCAGCAGGCGGTCAACCTGCTCTTCATATCTCTCCTGATTTTAGTCCTGGTTCTGGTGGTTCTGGTAATGCTCTGTTGGGTTTTCAAACATAACAAAAATAGGTAAACTTTTTACCTCTTAAATTGCTTGCTTTGAATCATTTATTCGGTTAGGTTGATTTAAGAAAATTGAAACAGTCTCATTGTAGTGTGTCAAATTAGATTTAAAAAAAAAAAAGTTTCTGAGTGCCCTGTGGTGTAAAAATGGTAACTTGTGCAAGTGTTTGATAGGATTATTTATAAAGTACGTCTGTGGGGTTCTGGCTCCTCAGAGACCTGACTCAGCTGAGGATCTCGGTTGGACAACCTCCACTGCGAATGGCCATCAGAACTAAACCAGAGCATGCGCAGGAGCTCATGGATCACCTGATGGACAGATTCATTTTCCAGGAAGAAACAGGACCACGTTGCGAGGAGGCATCGTCAGAAGAATGTGGGCAGGACAATAAGACAGAGTCAACGGTCACCTCCAGTCTTTTCAAGCGTGGGTTTTATTAACCTTTTTATTTAAACAATGACCACCAGTGATTTGTCAGGACATAAGATGACCTAAATCATTTGTGTCCCATCTGCAGCGCTAAACATTTTTCCTAAGAAAATGTTCGACAGGATCACTGTGGCGTTGCCTTCAAGCCAAGCTGAAATCCATGCTCCACAGCAGCAAGATGATCTCTACAATGCTTCATCCTCCTGCCAGGAAGCATTCAGCAGTGAAAACAACAACGAGGACAAGCATGAAGAGGAGACCTGCCTTTAGACAAACCTGAAGAAGGAATCATCCATAACCTCTGTGACAATAAAGAACTGTTGTTTGGAAATTTATAATCCATTATACTTCTTTAAGACATCTTTCAGAGGATCCTGTCAGATAAGAACTTTTACAGACAGTGCACATTGATGTGGTAAAAACACTTAAATCCAATCGTAATAATAATAAGGATACATAACTCCTCCTTAACATGTGGCTTGAATAGAAGTTTGAAATAAACAGGTAAACAGATAAATATCCTTCTATAAGAAGGAATGTGATGATTATATTACTTGATTGCTTGTTTTGGAAAAGCAAGAAAAGAGCCCTTGATCATAATCATATTATTTGACATCTAACAAAATTTGAGAAATATAGTAATAAATAAAAAATATCCATGATTTTATGTAATATGTTGCAAACTGAGCTTGCGTCTGAAAAATAGTGTATTTTTTGAAAAAGCTAAAATAACAGTAAAAACGTTTGTTCCCAAAAACCACCTGTTTTCACTATTTTAATACGGTTTCATGCTTGCTCAGTATGAGGGATTGCTGCATAACCATCAACAATGCAGACGACTGTCCACTGTGGCTCTACGCTCTTTCAGGAGGAGTGAATGCTGCTTGGAGAGACTTAATGTGATCTGCTGGGTTTCCTTAGATGGGAAACTTTTTTACCAATCTGTCTGGATGATTTGATTGAATTTGACTTTGTAAAGGGCCTTGAGATTGCATGTGTTGTGAACTTTAGTAGAATTTTCTATTTGCTATTTAAAAAAAAATATTTAAAAAGAGGAGAAAGATGGGGAGAGAGGTGGGGTGAAAAGTTAAAAAGGGAGAGAAGGAGAAATTAATAAAGGAGAGAAAGAAGGATGCAGAGATAACATGGTAGGAGTGTGCTTCTACACATGCAGAAAGAGAGAAGAACAAAAAGAAAAGGAACAAAAACCACTGAGACAAACAACAAACGCATTTAAATCAACATCGCGGTATGTAATACTAATTAATACAATATGTATTAAGTGGCTACCGTAGCTCTATAATAGAGTATCCAAACCCAAGGGCGCACCTCCCACCAGCAGAGGCCCGACAGAGACAAGGGGCCCAGGCCCCCCCAAGCAGCCACCTGGAATGAGCCGCCACCCAGCCCAGGTCACAGAGACCCACCAATTTACCACAAACAAGTGGCAGAACCGAAAAGAAATTTTTCTTTTACACTGTTTCGTTTTTGTTACAGTAACTAATGTAGAGCTCCGACAACCGACTGAAAACAGATTCTATATTTAGGTAAAGAAATTCCAACAGAATGTTTTCTTTTAAATTCAAATAAAACGTTAAGTGTTTTTGTGTAGTGGTAACAGAAAAAGTAGGTGCAGAGAACAGCAGGGAAAAACACAGGTACAGTTCTCTTTTATTTGTGATGTAAAACACAACATTGTTACTTTTTCCCCTTATAAAAAAAAGTCATCTAAAACGAGCTTCAAGTGAAAATATCGGCTAGCTACTTTGATTTTAAGGACTTCGTCCTCACGAGCTCAGGACATTTTGCTTTGTGTCCTCAGTATAATTAACCCTGTAATTTTATGGCATTCTTAGCGTTTTAAGAATCAAACTGAAAATTTGATACCAGAATTTTTTTTCTTGTCTCCATGGTGTGTTCAAAAATAAACAGTTTGTTTTCTTCTACATCACTGCCCTCTACAGTTCAGGGACGAGTATTGCCATGGCCAATCAGCAGGCGGTCGACCTGCTCTTCATATCTCTCCTGATTTTAGTCCTGGTTCTGGTGGTTCTGGTAATGCTCTGTTGGGTTTTCAAACATTTCAAAAATAGGTAAACTTTTTAACTCTTAAATTGCTTGCTTTGAATCATTTATTCGGTTAGGTTGATTTAAGAAAATTGAAACAGTCTCACTGTAGCAATGTTTGGTTGTGTCAAATTAGATTTGAAAAAAAAAAAGGTTACTGAGTGCCCTGTGGTGTAAAAATGGTAACTTGTGCAAGTGTTTGATAGGATTATTTATAAAGTACGTCTGTGGTGTTCTGGCTCCTCAGAGACCTGACTCAGCTGAGGATCTCGGTTGGACAACCTCCACTGCGAATGGCCATCAGAACTAAACCAGAGCATGCGCAGGAGCTCATCGATCGCCTGATGGACAGATTCATTTTCCAGGAAGAAACAGGACCACGTTGCGAGGAGGCATCGTCAGAAGAATGTGGGCAGGACAATAAGATAGAGTCAACGGTCACCTCCAGTCTTTTCAAGCGTGGGTTTTATTAACCTTTTTATTTAAACAATGACCACCAGTGATTTGTCAGGACATAAGATGACCTAAATCATTTGTGTCGCACCTGCAGCGCTAAACATTTTTCCTAAGAAAATGTTCGACAGGATCACTGTGGCGTTGCCTTCAAGCCAAGCTGAAATCCATGCTCCACAGCAGCAAGATGATCTCTACAATGCTTCATCCTCCTGCCAGGAAGCATTCAGCAGTGAAAACAACAACGAGGACAAGCATGAAGAGGAGACCTGCCTTTAGACAAACCTGAAGAAGGAATCATCCATAACCTCTGTGACAATAAAGAACTGTTGTTTGCAAATTTATAATCCATTATACTTCTTTAAGACATCTTTAAGAGGAATCTGTCAGATAAGAACTTTTACAGACAGTGCGCATTGATGTGGTAAAAACACTTAAATCCAATCGTAATAATAATAAGGATACATAACTCCTCCTTAACATGTGGCTTGAATAGAAGTTTGAAATAGGAGGTAAACAAATAAATATCCCTCTATAAGAAGGAATGTGATGATTATATTACTTGATTGCTTGTTTTGGAAAAGCAAGAAAAGAGCCCTTGATCATAATCGTATTATTTGAAATCTAACAAAATTTGAGAAATATAGTAATAAATAAAAAATTTCCATGATTTTATGTAATATGTTTCAAACTGAGCTTGCGTCTGAAAAATAGTGTATTTTTTGAAAAAGCTAAAATAACAGTAAAAAACGTTTGTTCCCAAAAACCACCTGTTATCACTATTTTAATAAGGTTTCATGCTTGCTCAGTATGAGGGATTGCTGCATAACCATCAACAATGCAGACGACTGTCCCTGTGGCTCTACGCTCTTTCAGGAGGAGTGAATGCTGCTTGGAGAGACTTGATGCAACCTGTTGGGTTTCCTTAGATGGGAAACTTTTTTTACCAATCTGTCTGGATGATTTGATTGAATTTGACTTTGTAAAGGGCCTTGAGATGACCTGTGTTGTGAAGCGACGCTATATAAATAGAATTGAATTGAATTGAATAAATGACCGTACCACCTCAACTGACTCCTTTCAATGTGGAGAGGCAGCGGCTCTCTTTAGTCCCACATATGCAGTCATGTTAGACTAAAAAATTAACAGCCTGTGTTCTTCTACCATATTTGGATATTTTGATATTTCATATCAGTTTTAACAAGACTGAGAAATTACATGTAAAATAAAAGTACAAAAAACTTCAAAAACAATTTTTTTCTTCTCAATTTTATTTTATATATTGCATAAATATGCTTTGCTATTCTTATTTCTGTTATTTTGCTAGATTTCTGATCAGGATCCAAAAGAAACATTCATGTTCCCCAGTTAGGGAACCACTGCTTTAATCCAGTTACATTTTTTGATTAATTGCAGTAAATTAAAACATGTATTGATAGTACCACAAGGGGGCAGTAGTAGTGTATTATACGTGATATCATTGGACCTTTATTATTGTTACACCAGAGAACATAATTGGACAAAGCTTTTTTTTTTTTTTTTTTTCAGAATACATCTACGTCAGTAACTAAAATATATTAAACAAATCTATTGATGTGGCAGAAGTGATTTTCTCAAATGTACACAAATTTAGGTCAGCTTCTTAATGCCTGTCTTTGAATCTCAAAGTGAAAATCCTTGATCGCTAGTGTTTTTATGTTAACGTTAAATGCAGTTGCTCTATGAGTTAAAACAACAAAAAACACATTTATGAAACTTATTGCTGTTTAATTACCCAATCTGGATGAGAGAGATATAAATTTACCTTTTGCTGAACCCAATTTTGCATATAATGACAGGTCTTCCACAAAAATGTATGTTCTTTGAAGATCTAAACATTCTCATAAAGAACAGAGGAAGCTTAAAACACCTGCAAAAAAATGGTCAACATGCCCATTTACGCTAAAAGTAAACCTTACTGAGCTCAACCAGGCACTGGTGATTAATGCTTAAGAAAGCAACAACTCGTTAGAGACCTCACTGTCTCTCCCTGAAAAGGCATCGTTTTGGGAAACAACAGAAAAACTACAAAAAAAAAGTTAAACTAAAAGTTCGAGTTAATTAAGCAGCCCAAAATAGTTTTATTAATACTAAATCATTACTGTATTTCTTTAAATACTAGAGCAATCGGGGTAACAATACTGCAATAATGATTCTAATCATTTATTTGAAAAGCTATACTGTGTTTGTCTCTTCAGCTAATAAGGATACTTGTTTTTTTTTTCTTAGTCCTTCTACATTTACAGATGAAAGAGAGCTGCTTTCCAAAATGAGTCACCAGGAAGGAATGGAAGTTCAAGTTTTAGACCAACTTCGAAGGCTACTGTCAGCCAGAGCAGCCTTTAAGCTACAGATGATTTAAGAAAAAAAAGCTGTTGTGTTAGTTTGCTAAAACAGATAGAAAACCGAAGTCCTGGATACTTTTTGGAAAAATGTGTCGGTTTTCGAAAAAGTCAGTCTCTCACAGATGTTTGACTCAAACAAGTGACTGCTGTGCCTTTTAAAGCGCAGCATTTCTGATGTTGAGACTATAGATGGAAACGTTTCCTCTCACACTTAAACCTTTGAACTGCGTGGGGGTGGACAATATCTAAACATCTGGCATGTGTTGAGTTTCATTCATTGACACAGAGGAAGTGCTGTATGCCCTTGATAATGTAATTTTCCATCACTCTCTCTCTCTCTCTCTCTCTCTCTCTCTCTCTCTCTCTCTCTCTCTCTATATATATATATATATATATATATATATATATATATATATATATATATATATATATATATATATATATATATATGTGCCAGAAGAGGTACCCAAACTTTAACACTAATATGTATTTTTTTTGTTTTTTTGTTTTGTTACTTGAACATGAAGTGTTAAGCTCCCATCATTCTGAGAAAGCCTCTGGTTTTCATTTGCACAGAAGCTTTAATAAAGCCCAATTTGTTTATCTGTCTGATTTATCTGATTCATGCAGAGCAGTCTGGTTGCACTCCTTAAAGGCCAAAGACACTTTGAAAACCTCCAGCTTTCTGTAGTAGTGTCACATTGAGCTCACCACCTTATTTTGTTTCACCACTATTTCTCGTGGTTTTCAATTAATCAAATCTAATTATATCAAAAACAATGACATTTTAAGAGAAATGTTTTTAAGGTAAACAGTATTGTGTAAAGGTTTTAATAAAGTATGAAACATACTATAAACTAAGAATTCTTTAAGAAATGTAAAATTTAAAGATTGTTTTTTTTTTCATCAATTTACAAAATGCAAAGGGAAAAAAAGAAAAATCTGAATCACATCAATATTCAGTGTTACTATAGTCTTATACATTTGAAAATAGTCAGGGATTTGGTTGTAGTCACGTGTATGATCAACCAATTATAGCAAACAGGTGTTAATGTTCAATGTCAAATGTAGGTCAAAACAGTCATTAAGTGAAACAGAAACCACTGTTTCACAGGCTTAAACCCAGATGAGGAACAGCCAACCTCTGCTAACCAAGGAAGACAGTTTAATGCAGTATGGCAAGACTGAGCGCAGCAGCAAGGCTCAAGGTAGTTATACTGCATCAACAAGGTCTCTCCAATTTCAAAGCAAACTGGTGTGTCAAGATTTGCTGTTTCAGCTCTTTCGAAGAAGCCCTGGGAAAAGACAACGCTGAGGATCGTAAACACAGTGGTTGGCCAAGGAAACAGTGCATCAGATGAAGACTTAAAGCTTATTGCGATTTGAAATCAGAAGATATCCCACAGTGCCATCAGCTCACAATGTGTAGAAATATAACCAACATTGAAACAAGGCCATGCGACTTAACATAGGAACTAGGGTGCAGAAAATGCCAGCAGGTGCTCTGGACCTATATCCACAGATGATCTCCAAGATGTTTGGAACAACCTACCAACTGAGTTCCTTCAAAAACTTCTTGGAAGTGTACCTGGATGAAATGATGCTGCCTTGAAGGCTAATTGATATGATTCAGATTTATATTCTGCTCATTCACTGCATTTTGTTAATTGACGGAAATTATCTGATAACACTTTAATATTTGAAAACATTCTTAGTTTACAGAATTTCTTCACACCTGTCAAAAACCGCTGCACATTGCTGTACCATCCTTGCATTATCCATGCATTGTCCTTTGTCCACTGTCCATCCATGCATTGTCTATACGGTGTCTATTCAATTCAATAAAACTGTATTTATATAGCGCCAGTTCACAACACATGTCATCTCAAGGCACTTTCAATCAAATCATCTAGACAGGCTGGTCAAAAAATGTCCTCTCTAATGAAACCCAGCAGATTGCATCAAGTCTTGACAAGCAGCATTTACTCCTCCTGAAAGAGCGTAGAGCCACAGTGGACAGTCTGTATTGTTGATGGCTTTGCAGCAATCCCTCATACTGAGCAAGCATGAAGTGACAGTGGAGAGGAAAACCCCTTTAACAGGAAGACCCTCTAGCAGAACTAGGCTCAGTGTGAAGGCCCATCTTCCACAACCAGAAGCACACATTGATCCAGGAATACTTCCTAGTTTAAGAGAGGGTAATGGCAGAAGATCTGTCCCCCTTGATTGTGTCACAGCTAAACAGATAACCAGACCAGATGTACCTACTATGAAGAGAAAAAAAGACAGGGAACATAAAGTTAAAGGAGCTATTAGTAAGACATTTACTGTAAAATCACCCTCAACCATTCTCATTTGTCAGCTGAGATGAAAGTAACATTCCCTATAAACAATCGATCCTCTCCATGAAAACAATGTCTCAGTCACATTTGTCTCCTTTCAAACTTAGATGTGAGATCCTGAACTATTTTGGTTCAGAGTGTAGCCCGTGCTTACTTCCTGGTTCCTCAGCCAATCATATAAGATTTCCCAGGGTTCCCAACACAGAGCGTTTGGCATTTTATCTTGGCAAAAGAGCAGCAACCTGCTAACATGGAAGCCAGTAAGAGAAGCAGACCAGAAATGAACCGAATACAACATCATATACCTATCATGTGGAAGTAAAAATTCAGTGCAACAACACACCGTTTAAAAACGCCATATTAGATTGTTGTGATTGGCAAGCTGTTGTACCAATTACTTATAGGTCCTTTAAAAATTGAAATACCTCAATAAGCACTATCTTCAGTGGTTATTGGGAGAGAGGTGGAGTACACCCTGGACAGGTCACTTGTCCATCTCAGCACAACACAGAGTGACAGAGGAGAAACAACTCACACCTGTGGGCAATTTAGAGGGCCTAAATAGGCTAATAGTCATGTTTTTGAACTTTGGGAGGAAGCTGAAGTACCCACATATGTTAATGGAGTACATGGAAAACCCATGCAGAAAGAGCCCAGGGCTCGATTTGAATCTGGGATTTTCCTCTAGCCATCTACCAGTCTCTGAAATTAGTCTGAGGAAAGTTTGTTTCTCACCTCAAACCTGCTTTTTGCTGTTTTTCTTCCAGATTTCTTCAGGTAGAACCCATTACTAAAAGCCATTCCACAGAATCTCTGGGCATTGAGCATTCTATTAATTTATTTCTTTTCAAAAGGTTGTTGGTGGCTGGAAAACAGATCTTCTGCTCTGATGTCCAAATAATTACTTTTTAGACGTATCTGTCCCAAAGGACTTTTTGCCATGAGTCCTGGTCTTGGTCTATGATGTTCTCTATGGCAAATAGAGAACATAAATTGCATTTTCAGAAATAAAAAAGTAGCAAGAGCTTCCCATTGGTCCTGTGATGATAATTTTGTGTTTTTGGAGACTTCTCTTAGCACCTTGTGGAGTGTTTTCAGGGTGAACTTGGACGGGTAGACATGTGAATAGAGTTGGTTGATTTTTGTCAATCTTCCTATAAAGGCCAGATTTCTTGACTGCATGCTAGTTGTGGTAATAACTGTACCGTCAAACATCTAAAGGTCTATATCCCTGATCTGTTGTGTTCCTTGGTCTTCATGATGCGGTTTGTTCAGTAATGTTCTCTAACAATGACCTGATGCCTTTACAGACCAAATACAGTTACATAGAGATTAAAATCGAGTTTCAACTCTGTTTACTAATTTGATTTCTTTTTGATTTGCGAAACCATGTATTTTATCCCCGCACATCACAATCAAGAGCTACTTTTTTTCTTTTTCTGTCATCTAAAACCTCAATGAAATATATGCAGTTCTTTTGCAAAATGTGTCATTGTTTATGTTATTAGCATAACTAATAACTTTATAGCTGCCCGGCTTTCCTAACCCAACTAACAGCTCAGAGTAGGAGCGCATCAGACTGAAGTTTAAAAGTGGAGTTTTTAATAAATATCCAATACATTGAGTAGCCCTTGTCTAATTAATCTAGTTTATGTGGGATGCTTTATGCGGAAGAGCTTTGTGTCAAAGGTGTAAATTAGTTTATTAATTTTCTAATTTTAACTAATATCCATTCCATGTTAGCCCCATAGTCCAGCTAGTTTATATGATATCCAAGGAGGAAAAATTGGAAAAAAGGATTCTTCAGTTGTGCCATCTTGATCTACTTTCATCTGCTTTGTCAGTGTGATAAATCTAGGTTTATTTATATAGCACTTTCCAGTAACAAGACAATTCAAAGTGCTAAGACTTTTTTGTAAACTATGAAAGGATAATTGTTAAAAGAAAAGGAGAATATTAAAAGGTAATTAGTTGTTTTTATTCTTTAAAGCATTTTTTTATCTCTAGTCAAACAGAATTGTGGCATGCAGTTACAGTGTGTCTTTTAGATCAAGCAGGAAGTGACCAAAAAATGTTTGCTAAAGCAGCTCACCCTCCACTCTGATAAAAGTCCTGCACACTCTCCCTCCTCAGATATCTGTTTCTCCTCTGCTGTCTCTCTGACACACACACTCACAGAGAGGGAGGCTGATAACTGTGATTCAGCTGCTGAATTTTTAACGCTGTTGTGGAACTTTTTTTTTTTTTTTCCAGCCGGGTTACTGTGGCACCGGGGTACTGTTACACTGACAGAGTCGCGGAGACTGGGCTCAACTCTTTTCTGTTGTTCGCTGAGGCTGCACTGACCCAGACTGTGCATGGAGTGTGAGGTAGGTCCATATGTTCATCTGCCCTCATGCACAATGCTCCGTGGTATTTTATGTATTGAGTGTTTTAAGTAGGGTAACTGTGCGGACTCTGATACAGTTCATCGTACTTGTAAGACTGGATTTAATTTGAAACATGTATTTTTTTTGTAAACCAATCACTGCATATCAGCACTTTATTTTAGTGAATACGAGCTTATGATATTCAACATATTGAGATATGAAATTAAACTTTCAGTGTGTTTTCTCTGTAGGATTCTCTATATAAATCTGTGTACGTTGTTTCATGTTGAGATTTACTCATTCCTAATAATTACATTTTGCATTAAGTAAATTGAGGAAAAATTATTTATGTGGATCTTACTAAGCTGTGTATTCTACGTTTTGTTACAACAGGGACTGTTCTTGATGTGAACATAAATAATATCAAGAACCTAAGTCCTGCTTTTACGAATTAAGGCACATTCCTTAATAGACTGAATAATTTTATAGGATTTTCCGGGGTTGCTCATGATTTATGTTCGGTTTATAACTAAGAGCTCCTGGCTGGTCTAATTGGTGCTCACCATCCCTGACTGCCATTCTTGGCATCTTTAAATCCTTGAATTATTTATTGTAGTAGGTTTGTTTAAGCGTTGCTGCTAAGACCTCCATAGAAGCTCTATTGGAAAGTTTGTTTTGTATCTTTTACAAATAACCTTCTGTCAGTCTTGCCTCTAGTGGTAAATACTCAAGCCATTGTTGTTTTTCCGGGTAAAATAACTTACATGAGGTTTTCAATGACATTTTCACCTCAAACAAGCCAAGATGGGGACAGCATGTTATTGCAAGACGAAATCCAGCTGTCTCATTCAGAATGCTGAATGTGTAGAAAAAAGGAGGAGAGGCTAAAAAATGCTGTAGAAGCTGAACTGATGACTAAATGCAGACTTTATTTAACTTCTAACTAGACCAAAGCAAAGTCCCTGCAATGAAGAAAGTCCACTGAATTATAAACCAACAAACCAGAATCCCGGGATTACAGACACAAAATAACTAGTTAGTGGATCAGCATCAAGATAAATTAACTCTCGACATAGATAGAAAGACAGAGATCTTGATCAGTTGTGATAAAAGTTGTGAAGTAAACAACGGTCTGGTGAAAATATCATCATTTTTAAACATACTCGGCATAACATTCATGCAAAGTGTTGGTAAAGCTTTGAGATTGGAGTTGTTTCAGATGGCCTAATCTCAAACTTGATCTCTTTCACCTGCTCTGAGGATTTAGTTGCATTTAACCGAGAGAAGTTTCCTCAAAGTAAGACCACCATGAGAGGTAGCGGCTGTAGTTAGTCTACTGCCTACTCAGAAGCACTTCACACAACCCACCTGAAAAACATAGGACTTTCATTTAAATAGATTTACTAGAATACGCCGCATCCAAACCAGCCATACACCAAGTAAACGGCAATGTCACAAATAAATAAAACAAGGTTGTTTGACCCTTTTGTCAATAAGGTATTTTATTAAAAGCTGAATAGAGATGCTAAGACACTTAAAAGACACACATGTCTTCATAAAATGGCATGTATGGATGTACTGTTGAACCAGATTTTATTATGAAACCTAAACTTAAGCTAAATGCCACATTGTCCTACCAGGCACATCCTGTCCCGATGCTGTTACCATAACATTATGACCCTCAACACTCAGAGAGAGAAGGAGCCTCTGCGGCGTCGAGGGAGCACACCCATTCCTCCCCTCTACCAGCAGCTCTCCGGGACTTGGGACCTTCAAAGATCTGTGAGCACGCAGCCGGACCGCCCCGGTGCCACTCGCAGCCACCCTCCTTTAGGGCAGTCAGCATCTTACCATCCCGGGGACAAGTCCCTCCATTACCGCGCTCACTGGAGTTCTGACTCAGACGACGACTCGCAGAGCGAATCCGAGTGTGTTTACAGAGTGGTGTTGCTTGGCGACCATGGTGTCGGAAAGACCAGCCTTGCAGGAATCTTTGCTGGAATCACAGAGAAAGATGAACAACCTGGAGGTGGGATGCTGTTTGTGGAACCCTTCAATAAATCAGTTGTCAGTATGCTTTCATATTTTTTACCGTCGCTTTAATTTATTGCTTTTTCATTAAACAACATGTCCGATTTATTGCACTCTGTAAACCTCTCTCTGAACTCTGGTTTCCATCAGTCACGGGGAGGTCCAAAGTTCTCGGCGTCATTCACAGGAAATGAGGCATGTACACAGTGAAAACAATAACCACCGTGTTTAGTTTGCCGCTCTTTCTCTCGGTGCGTAGCCGTCTCAGCATCCTCTGCCGGTCCCCCCACAATCTCAGATTGATGCTGAGATGTTGAGATCACGGCTTCGTATGGCCTACAAGACCATGTTCTTCTGACTACCAAAGCTGCTTTTTTCACATTGCTATGGCACAGAATATAAAAATGGTTTTAAAACACAACCGCCTAAAGCTAACCATTCTTCCTTTTTAAAAAACAGTCTTATTTTAATGCTACCATACTGGAATGCCTCCAGAATATTTTAATTCACTAAAAAAAGGGAGAGCTCATGTACAGAAATAGATATAATAATACAAGGCTGTAATGTGAAGGGCATTTTCTTCTTTTGTCCCTTAGGCAGGTTGGTAGTCCCTAATCAACAAACAGCAAAAAGCAAATAAAGAAAGCTTTCCACAAGGTATTGAAAAGGGTGATGAAATTATGAGCACTTATAATCTTGGAGTAGCATATTAAGCTAAAAGCCCCGAAAAAATTTTTTTTAGGCCTTTTATGAAGCAGTTGGTTGACACTTTAAAGTGACACTGTTAGAAATGTTAATTGACTTGAGGATAATTAATGAATTAAGCTAAATAAATAGATAATTGAGCTGCCACACCCATTCCCCAGAACCTTGTTGTTGGCACCTCTGCTACCAAAAAGTGGAAAATCATCCCTACAGAAACATTTTGGATTTTATTTTCAGTTTGTTTCCCTACAGACCATTAATAACCTTTGGTCAACAAAACGTTGCATGGATGCCGAAAACAGTGAGTGTCTCTGCAGAGATCAGTGCACAGTATCTTTGACTTTGTCGTAGCATGGTAACCTTGACTGGCCCGACATTATTGATCAGCTCTTGGGTCATGTGACTTTGGGCCTCTGGCCATGATTGGCAACTGGTATTGATCCATCGGTGGTCTGACACACTGTGAGGACAGGGTGAGCAGTTACTTTTCAAATTGAATTATCTGTGGGTCATATTTTGCTTTATGCTCTGTGTACATGTTGTTGCCTCGGAGCAAAGTGAGGTTGTTTGTGCTGTCATTGGTTCCTCGTTTGTCTCAACAGCCATTCTAGTGCTATGAATTTTGGAAGCTTTGTTTAGTTTTTGGCCACACTTTGAAGCACATTAACTTTTTACAAATCAGTTTCACTTTAAACATTGTTCATTCTGGTTAAAAAAAAATTCTGAGCAGTTAATTTAACTTGAATATGACCTTTTTTTCAATGTTTATGTAGCACCTTAGTTGACTTGTGATTTTGTAATCAACTAGATTGTCATTTTCTTCTCATAGGATTAGAAAGAAAATAAATATCTTGATTGTGATTCTTCTGATTATAACTACCATAATGATAATTAAATAACTTTACAATAACATGAAAAGGTTTGGAGTATATGTTTAACCATTTCTATTGATAAAATAACCCAATTTCACCTATAGTAATAATATCTTTACATGGGTACAGTACTATGAGATTTATGTTTTTCAATCATTGATATTTATGTTGTGACATTTTTAACAATTTTTTATGGACATTTACTTCTATAAACAGTAAGACCATATAATTCTGTTAATTTGAAATGGTCATGAAAAGTCAGACGAAAAATATATTTGACATTTTAAGATTTCAAGACAATTATAGGATTATAAAATATATTGTTGTATCTATATGTTGTGTCTATAAAAACAAGAATTTAGCTTGAAAAAAATTTCTTTTTTTAATTTACTTTAATAGCCTATGAGGAACTAAACATCACTCAGTTGAAGATACAGGGAAAGAACATGAAATCTACTTTATTGTGTTTTGAAAAGACATGAAAAGATTCTGATTATTTTAAATGATACGTGTGAAAATGGTATGTTGTTATCATTATATCAAACTTATGAAATGCTCCTCTACTGACATATTTTGTATTAGGGCAGCACATCATCCAGGACAAAATCTGTATTGAGCGGCATTCATTTTAAGTATTTTTAAAAAAAACATTGTTCAGTTCATTTGTCAGCTTCATCTTAGCTTCATCAAATTTATATTTTTCTTAAGACTTTCATCCACATAGGTTTTGATTAGGTTTATTTAAACCTGAGAATTGCCATAGTTAATTTAAAAAAAAGCGTTCAATTTGGAAAAAGAGAAAATAAGTTAAAAAAAAAGGCTGTTTCTCAAGGGTCAGAACCTTGTCACATGAATGACGGCAAAACTCAAAGACAACCATAACAACAACAACAACTTTTCTTGAGCTCATGTTAAAATGTCTTTATAGAGTATTTCCTGTTGCTAAAGTGTCTGTGTTCATTATTCCTCACAGTGGACATATATGAGCGGACACTGACAGTGGATGGAGAGGAAACAACACTGATTGTCATGGATACATGGGAGAATGACAGATTGGTATGCTCTGTGTGTGTGTGTGCTGATATATTTTTAAAGCATAAAACATAACAAGTGGTTTTATATGCCTCAACAACTATAGACCTTTCTGGGTAAAAAATAAATAAACAAATAAATAATTATATATAAATGTAAACATAGTCAAATAACCTATTCATTAATTAAAAAAGACAGCAAGGCATTTTTGTTAGTTATTTACAAAAAATTATTGCTATTGTCTATTTTAACAGTACTGTTAAGGGGATAACTTTGTAATTCATTAATTTGTATAGTTTAATGAATGGTGCTTAAAAAGGTGTGTGGTGGTGGGGGGGATGCACGACAAGTCCGATGTTGCAGCACAACAATAAACTCTACTAAAAAAGTTTTATAAGTCAGTTATAGTGTCTTAACATGAATCATCTGGTCTTCACTAGGTTATAAAATTATTAAAACTACCACAAACCTCACACTTCAGATTCTACTGTTTCAATAGTTATTCAATAGAGATGAAACCAAAGTACAATAGCATATATCTAAACCCTTTATAAAAATCAATGCATGTACAACCACCGGATTTAAAGTGGATGCTCTCATTTTTAAATTTAAAAATTTAAGAAGTCTTCTTTCTTGTGTCTTCTACTAGAAAAGGGGAGACCCAGCAAGTCATGATGACTCTCTGAAGGTGGGGAGCGCTTATGTTATTGTGTACTCTGTCACCGACCGCTCAAGTTTCGATTCAGCTGCTGAGCTCCGCATCACACTGAGGCGCGCCAGACAAGCGGAAAACCTTCCCATCATCCTCGTAGGAAACAAGAGTGACTTGGTCCGGGCCAGAGAGGTCGCTGTGGAAGGTGGGGGTCAATGGTTTGTAGCAGTGAAATGTAACCGTATGCCAAAATGCCAGGAAATAAACGTAATTTGTTCACACTTTAACAACTGAACCTCTATCCTTTCTTTCCTAGAGGGCCGAGCTTGTGCAGTGGTGTTTGATTGTAAATTCATTGAGACGTCTGCATCCCTGCAGCATAACGTGTCTGAGCTGTTCGAGGGCGTGGTGCGGCAGATTCGCCTGCGTCGGGACAGCACCGAGGTCACAAAGCACAGAAACTCAGTCTACAAGCGCAAAGAGAGTCTCACCAAGAAGGCTCGCCGTTTCCTGGATCGACTGGTTGCACGAAACAACCAGCGAATGGCAGTTAAGGTGCGCTCCAAGAGCTGCCACGACCTAGCTGTCCTTTGAAGACTTGCCTCTCTGTCAAGCTGTTCGTTGTGACTTCTTGAACGACCGCCTCCTTGTGATACTACGGACAATAGCATCAGCTGGGTCTATCACAATCAGTGGCTCAAACTCAAACAAAGCTATTGGCGACAAACTGAATGAACAGAACGTACTTACTGTGACTAGCTGATTTCCTCGTGTTACTGTTTAGTGTCAATACTGTTGTGGCTTTACCTCCAAATAATGTAAATATGAAGAGTTGGGTTGAATGTAAAAGATCATTACTGTATGGTTTAGCTGTGGTGTGAGTGGGTGTGTGCGTGTCAGATATTCTTCGTTGTGTAAAACCTGATTTTCACTGTCCACTTTGTCGATGTCCTGAGAAATCTTGTTTTCCGATTAATGTGCTGAATAAATTTTTTAAAGAACAGACATAAAATAATATTAGTGACTACCAGCACTGTGCAAGTATGTGCATACTTCAACAATGTCTTTATAGTTTTTTTTTTAAAGGGGGGTTTCTGTCCTTGCAACTGACCGTGGTGGCATAAGTAAGGTCTGCCGAAAAAAAAGTGGCATTGTTCTTTACCCCTTTATTTTACTGTGTGCCCAGTGCCCTTTTAGTAGTATTTTGTGTCAGGAATCAGAGACAGGTGGACCCAGTATTCAACCAGACAAGCAGAGGTTAGGTGAAAGAACATTTATTTACAAAAAGCAAAGCCAATGGGGATCAAGACAAAAATGGGAAGACTGCATCCAATAACCAAAAATAACAAAAAGGCAGTCACAGACAAAACTATAAGCAAAAACAGGGGAAACCGAGAGCATTGAAAGCTGATTTTGACTCACCAACTGGGCACAGAAAAAACAAACAATGATGTGGCAGATTGCAGGGGGCAGAGGCAGGTATAAGTAAGGGAGTGATCAGGTGAATGGAGTGAAACTAATTACTGGAATGGGTGGAGCTAATCAGGGGAAGGGAAGTGACAGAGTAGTGACTGAGAGGCTGATGGGCCAGAAACTAAGATGGACAACTACAGAGCCAAAATAACCATAAAGATCAAACCCAAGATAGAAAACAAAGCTAAGACTGAACAGAACACAAGCTATAATAAAAACTAATAAAGGAAACCAGATAACTAAAACAGTAAACAGGCTAAACATGAATCCAATACAATACAAAACAAGAAACAGAAATAAACCCTAAGGCAGGAAAGCCAACAAAACCAAAATAACAACATCTACCAGAACCGAATTGTGACAGAGCCCCTCCCTCAAGGACGGATTCCAGACGTCCTCAGAACCAAAACAGACTAAACCGGGTGGGTGGAGGGAGGTACAGGATGGAGGGCCAGAAACAGGAAAAAGAAACACTGCCCAAACCAAAAACAACCCGACAGGGCGAACTAAAATAACAGAAATAGAGTCTGGCGGGCGTCCAGGAGGACGGCCCCGACGAGTCAGGTTCTCCGGCGGGTGTCCAGGAGGACGGCCCCGACGAGTCAGGTTCTCCGGCGGGCGTCCAGGAGGACGGCCCCGACGAGTCAGGTTCTCCGGCGGGCGTCCAGGAGGACGGCCCCGACGAGTCAGGTTCTCCGGCGGGCGTCCAGGAGGACGGCCCCGACGAGTCAGGTTCTCCGGCGGGCGTCCAGGAGGACGGCCCCGACGAGTCAGGTTCTCCGGCGGGCGTCCAGGAGGACGGCCCCGACGCGTCAGGTTCTCCGGCGGGCGTCCAGGAGGACGGCCCCGACGAGTCAGGTTCTCCGGCGGGCGTCCAGGAGGACGGCCCCGACGAGTCAGGTTCTCCGGCGGGCGTCCAGGAGGACGGCCCCGACGAGTCAGGTTCTCCGGCGGGCGTCCTGGAGAACGGCGGCGGAGCAGGGCTTTCGGAGGCCTTCGCCTGGAGAGGGAGAAAACAGAAACTGGCGCCTGACTACAGGCGCCTAAAAGGGGCGCCTGACTACAGGCTGCTAAAGGGGGCGCCTGGCTACAGGCTGCTAAAGGGGGCGCCTGGCTACAGGCTGCTAAAGGGGGCGCCTGGCTACAGGCTGCTAAAGGGGGCGCCTGGCTACAGGCTGCTAAAGGGGGCGCCTGGCTACAGGTTGCTAAAGGGGGCGCCTGGCTACAGGCTGCTAAAGGGGGCGCCTGGCTACAGGCTTCGGGCAGGGCCTGGCTACAGGCTTCGGGCAGGGCCTGGCTACAGGCTTCGGGCAGGGCCTGGCTACAGGCTTCGGGCAGGGCCTGGCTACAGGCTTCGGGCAGGGCCTGGCTACAGGCTTCGGGCAGGGCCTGGCTACAGGCTTCGGGCAGGGCCTGGCTACAGGGTACGGGTGACAGTGCTTTGAAGCTACGAGGAGCTGGCACTGGAGACAGTGCTCTAACGCTACGAGGAGCTGGCACTGGAGACAGTGCTCTAACGCTACGAGGAGCTGGCACTGGAGACAGTGCTCTAACGCTATGAGGAGCTGGCACTGGAGACAGTGCTCTAACGCTACGAGGAGCTGGCACTGGAGACAGTGCGCTAAAGCTACGAGGAGCTGGCACTGGAGACAGTGCGCTAAAGCTACGAGGAGCTGGCACTGGAGACAGTGCGCTAAAGCTACGAGGAGCTGGCACTGGAGACAGTGCGCTAAAGCTACGAGAAGCTGGCACTGGAGACAGTGCGCTAAAGCTGCGGGGAGCAGGCACCGGACACTGAGTCTTTGAGCTGCGGGGAGCAGGCACCGGACACTGAGTCTTTGAGCTGCGGGGAGCAGGCACCGGACACTGAGTCTTTGAGCTGCGTGGAGCAGGCACCGGACACTGAGTCTTTGAGCTGCGTGGAGCAGGCACCGGACACTGAGTCTTTGAGCTGCGTGGAGCAGGCACCGGACACTGAGTCTTTGAGCTGCGGGGAGCAGGCACCGGACACTGAGTCTTTGAGCTGCGGGGAGCAGACACCGGGGCAGTGATTAAGGGCGGGTCCTCCAGGACCCCCTCACGGGATTCGAGCGGAGGCGGACCCTCCGAATCTCCCTCCTCGTCGCCAAGCGGAGGCGGACCCTCCTGGGTCTTCACGTCGCCAAGCGGAGGCGGACCCTCCTGGGTCTTCACGTCGCCAAGCGGAGGCGGACCCTCCTGGGTCTTCACGTCGCCCGCTGGCGGCGACCCCTCAGGGACAGGAGCCGAGGCGTCAGCCAGAGCAACCGCTCGCCGGCGTTTGCGGCGGCGGTACGGCTGCGGCAGAGCGCTCCTCCCTTGGATGTGGCGTCTGGGACCAACACCAGGGGGACAAATTGCCAGCCTGGAACCCTCAAACGAGGCTCCCAAGACGACTTCAGGTAAGCGCCTGACATCTTCTTTTGTCCCAAACAAAGCCCAAGTGTCCATCATAATCTTAAGTCCAGATCGCAAACTCGGTGTCGGGTTCATGGTGGGAGAGAAAAAAGAAAAAGAGGAGAGGACAAAACAAAAAGAAAAAAAAAAACAACGTACTTGTCTGGCGATGGGTCTGGTTATGGCCACATCATTCTGTCAGGAATCAGAGACAGGTGGACCCAGTATTCAACCAGACAAGCAGAGGTTAGGTGAAAGAACATTTATTTACAAAAAGCAAAGCCAATGGGGATCAAGACAAAAATGGGAAGACTGCATCCAATAACCAAAAATAACAAAAAGGCAGTCACAGACAAAACTATAAGCAAAAACAGGGGAAACCGAGAGCATTGAAAGCTGATTTTGACTCACCAACTGGGCACAGAAAAAACAAACAATGATGTGGCAGATTGCAGGGGGCAGAGGCAGGTATAAGTAAGGGAGTGATCAGGTGAATGGAGTGAAACTAATTACTGGAATGGGTGGAGCTAATCAGGGGAAGGGAAGTGACAGAGTAGTGACTGAGAGGCTGATGGGCCAGAAACTAAGATGGACAACTACAGAGCCAAAATAACCATAAAGATCAAACCCAAGATAGAAAACAAAGCTAAGACTGAACAGAACACAAGCTATAATAAAAACTAATAAAGGAAACCAGATAACTAAAACAGTAAACAGGCTAAACATGAATCCAATACAATACAAAACAAGAAACAGAAATAAACCCTAAGGCAGGAAAGCCAACAAAACCAAAATAACAACATCTACCAGAACCGAATTGTGACAATTTTGGTAATGTTTGTATCCTAAATTAAGTCAAATTTATTTTATTGCCATTTAAATTACATAAGGAGGTACACTGCAACGTGAAAAATTGATCTGCTGTTTCGGTTGGGAGCTTTACCAGTAAAGTGAGGTCTTCTATGTAAAGTGGGAACCTTTTTTTTGGTTCTCACTCTTTTCTGGGCTTGGGGTTAGGTTTGCCACTATGGTGTCAATTAGGTTTTGGTTAGGATAAAGGCAGGTTCACAAGGCAGGATATTTAGCCCAATTTTCAGCAGAAAGCGAGGTCAGGGATTCCCCGAGAGGAACCCCCCCCCCCCCCCCCCCAACTCGCCTCCATTTCATAGGGCAGCAAGCACAGAACCATAGGTCACCTTTTCTTTTTTCTCTGTCAAATTTAGTCCACAAACTATTGCCATTATTATTCCATGTTTATTTACTCTGAACTCACGTTTGATATTGAGAAGATTTGCAAGATTCCCCGTCTGATATCTGAATGATCTTAAGCGAAATGTGTCTGGTGTGGTCTATTGAGCTTGCCGTCTCCGTCTGACCGGACACCATACACTGTACGAACAAACATGTTTTATTTAAGATTTTTTTATGTAAGGTGTGGTGTCTCAAAGGCTTTGAAAATTGGCCGTGTGAACCAGCCTTTAGGTATAAACCCGTGAAGGTTAGGGCTAGGGTCAGGGTTTAGCCATAAAATGGCTTGAAGATGAATAGAAGTCAATGGAAGACAAGACACGGTCCTCACTATGCACATTAAACAAGGATGTGCCCTAGTGTTTGTGTGCCAGCTCAGTCCCCCATTGTTTAGCAGTCCAATGGTTTGTGGAAAGAAGAAGTTGCATAATCTGGAAATAAGGGGCCACATGCTTCTCTTATGTAAAAAGTTCATTTAAAGGGTTCATGAGATCGCCAACAATGCTGCTGGACTGATGCAGGATATGTGTTAAATGTGTATGGTCGATGGAAGAAAGACCTACAACAATATTCTCAGCTGTCCGCACCATCCATTGTAGGGTGTTACGATTACATAAGGTATCGTTTCTATACTTGATAGAGATGTGGCTACTCAGAATGCTTTTGGATGTTCCGCCAATATTTGGATGATAACGGGTGGCTGCAGAATCTTGAAATGGTGCTGTCCTTTTTGTGGCTATGGAGCAGGTGTTACAGGACAATAAGCTGGTGAAGATTCTCAGTCATCCAGGTCATGGTCATTCCAAAAAAAGTAAAAAACAAAACAACTGGCTTGTTTTCCGTAGTAGAAGACGTTTCGCTTACTCTCCAGGAAGATTTCTCAATTCAAAAAGTCTGGAGTAATGTGGAGTAACAAGCTTTATACCATTGCCAAACAAAGGCCTTGCAATGGCTTAGATAACATGCAAATTCAACCGAAACAGGTCCACCCCTTAGTAATGGGCGGTCGTTGAAGTCATTAAGCCAGCAGATTGAACCGAAACCGGTCCACTCCTCTGTAACCGTTACAGAGGAGTGGACCGGTATACTCCTTGGAACATCAAGGAATATTATGTTTTTGACTATTTCCACACATGATCTGTTTAGGTTAAGTAGTCTCTCCATGGTTTTCTGAAGTCAAAGGTCTTGCTTTCCAGTAACAAGTTGTTGATTTTTCCCCAGCCTGTAAGCCAACGCTTCTTTCTGTATGCTGACATGACATTTTTATTAATGAGGTCCACCTTGGTCATGTCATGTGCAAACTTTATTGTGCAATTTGATCTTTGAATTTCTGCACAGTTGGGGCTCATTAGTAAACAGCAGAGGACTGAATACACAATTGTGAGGGTCCCCAGTATTTAGTACCTTGGTATTGGAGACACCAATTCAGACTGACCAAAGCCTTTCTGTCAGAAAATCAAGGATCCATTGCAGAGGAAGGTGTTATATTACCGTAACTCTTCCACAGTAAATCTCAAGTCAAATCTTAACAAACATAATTAAGCAGATATATATTTTTGTCTCACTTTCCCCCTATTTTGAAACACAACATGAAAATTCCTGTTGAGTATTTGAAGGAAAGACTAAGAGACATTGCCATTAGCTGGTCCTGATACTGATTGATACTATCAACACTAAGGTTTAGTGGAGACTGTGTATTTTTTACTATTTTAATTGCTCACATTGTCATTTAAAAAAAATTGTCACCTGATCAGTTCTATCAAATAACCACTTGTTGGACCAAGGAACTGGTTTGTTACGTAAAACTGAACTATTTTTTGCTACAAAATACCACTTGTGTCCAATTGAAATTATCCATGCAAATTAGAATTTTCTTACTTGGGTGCTAAATTCTCACCAAGTAAGAAAAAAAAGAAACATTTTACAAAATAAATGAAGAAATTAACCACCTATTAACATGGAATGTTTTTAAATTCCATCTTTAAGACCTTTGTTTCGGCATGTGCTCTTGTCAAGTCAATGCTAGTAGGTATTAATCTAAAGGCTTTTGAAAAAGAAGGAGGCTTTCAAATTTTCTTAATACAGGTTTATTTATCTACCTTTTTACGGTTTCATTTCTTTCAGAGAAATCTCCTGGTAAGGCTTGGTTGTTTTATTCAGTTCTGTCAGCTGAAGCCACAGGCATCACACATCAGTAATCCACTTCATATAAACACCCCGTCAGAACTCTTGGCTGTTTACTGTTGCCTTGGTAATTTGCTGTTTGTTAGCCAGTGTCTGCTAGCGGAGGCTGTTTACTGAGCGGTCGTTATGATAACACAGTCTCATGCAGACACCTCTACGTGGCTGAAATAAAACAGGCCAGATGTTGGGGAGATTGCCTCTGGGATTTCCCTGCTCCAAGTTTAGTCTGCAAAAAAAATCTTCATCCAAACCTTTTTTGGATCTATGTCCGTTGGGACAGTAAGTGTCAACAGCAACTTTTGGTAAAACCTCACTGAACAGCATTCTATAGGCTAAGATTAAGTTAGAATTCATAAAGGATATTTTTACTTATTTTAAGTTTAAATGCTAAACTGATTATCACTACAGTGTTATTGACAATCTTAGGAAGATATTAACTACTGTTAGTGTTTAGTTTAAGTGTATACTATAGTTTCCTATTTGGCATTAAACATTTTAGATGATATGAAAGCATTTAAACATAATTTTATAGCTACTATATAGAGTTTGCATGGTATGACCATGCAAACATTGATTTTATTTATGTACTCCAGCCCCCTTTCATCATCCAAAACCCTGCATGTTAGGTCCATTGGCCAATTTTAATTGCACTTAGGTGTGAGTGTATATGCAAGCTGCTGACTATTCAGTCCCTTCCTTATTAAGGTACTTTGTAGTTTTGGTTGCTTTTTTTACTTTTTTCTGGTGCAGAATAGTGATGGCTACTGCCAGACAATCCTATAGAGTAGTTCATGCGTGCCGTCCGCGCTACTTCCGGGTTACGCTGGTGGGCAAAAACAGTACTGTTCTCGTCTACTATCATTACAAAATGGGTAAATTAGAGCGTGCTTTTAGTTAGTTTATTTTTGGAATCTAAACAATGCCTACGACTTGTTGTACTCCCAGTTGCACACAGAGGCATTCCAAATCTTCGTTTCTTTCGTTTACCGAAGGACGAAGAAAGAAATGGATAATTTCAGTGAAAAGGGCGCATGCAGACACTACCAATCGACTGTGGGAGCCATAGTACCACGACAGAATTTGCAGTCTACACTTCATCTCCGGTAAATACAACTTAATTCTGCACTAGTCATTGTTCTACTTAAATAGCGGCGGAGGGGAGGTGGCGATCGCTAGACGGGGCCAGGAGAAGCGGAGTCGATGTGCTGCTGCAGCAGCAGCAGGCCGCATCCATCCATCCATTTTCTGACCCGCTTAATCCCTCATCGGGTCGCGGGGGTTGCTGGTGCCTCTGTCGCGATATAAAATAATTGTAGCCGTCCAGTGGTTTCATGGTTTTCATGCTCTCTCGTCTGTACTGGCCTGCCGTGTTTATAAGGCAGCTCTATATGTCACGGTACGGGACACTTGGCCAGCATTTCACAGACTCGCTCCGTCCCTTCAGGCTTTTGCTGTGTGGATCTGGCAATCTGACACCATCAACCATCAACTTACTCTTAAAACGATCTTGTGATACGTTATCTAAAGAAGAAAAATACGTGGAGAACTCGTCAGTTTCCTTTGTTTGCGCCCGCTATGTGTTCGCCTTCTGCCTTCCAGTCCGGCGCGCATGCGCGAAAAACCCGGATGAAAACAATAGCAGTGAACTGGTCTATTAACCATGCATCAATTTGTGCCCACCAGGGGGCATTTCATACCTGCTGTAAATTAATATCCTATAATGTGTTTACTTCTACTTGAAGGAAATTTAACTAAATGACTCCAATAAACATCATTAGAAAGAGATAACTTTGGGTTATTTTCATTTGGTCCAGAGGCCCCAATTAGTAATGTTTTACTAATGAAATATCTGGTCCAACCTGGAACAGAACTGAAGCAAATAGTAATTCAGTGTATTACAAAGTTTTCTGATAATAATGAGCAATTTAATTAAATTCCACATAAGGTTCAGGCCCTCAATTTACTTTTTAATCTCACAATTTATGCAAATACTTTACTGCAAAGAAAACTAATCAGATATGCTATAGTTTAAGTGAAATTATTTGTTTATGTGTTAAAAACAAAGGTAGTAGAAATTGACAAATTGGTGAAGAGGCATGTTGTCCTAAAGTTATGCTTGTATGTTCTCCTGTCCTGTTTATCTCTGTGATGGTTGGGAGACTTGTCCTCTATTGACTGCAGAAGATCAGTGAAGTTTGTGAAATACAAAATGAACCAGTGAGTGCATTGAAATAACAATGTAAAAGCTCAAAGTTGCATTTTTGTTTTTACAAGAATATTACATTTATTTTTGTTTTCTTTTTTAAAGTTTTGACAGTAGATCCTAGAGTCATATCAAAGGTCTGGGGGACTTTGTTCCTTTAAGAATAAAAAAATAACCTTTTTATAACAATTCTTGAGATTTTAATTGCAGTGTTGATGTTTAGATGTAGAACATTGTTAAGTTTTGCTCTGACTTGATGGTTAGGGTTAGGGTTATTTTATTTTGTAGCTCTATCTCACAGAGATTCCAGCTGTGGAGCTCCTCGTTCCTAGAAGCTCATTATGAAAATGGGAAAAAACTCTGCATTCTAGGATTCTGAGTTTTGTTTTGTTTCCTCCTTTGTTCTCTGATCATGCAGATCAATCCTTGCAACCCCCTCCCAATGTCTGGGCCCAGCATTATGAGTCTGTGTTTTTCTTTAGTTGTACCTGCTTTGCTGACAGATCGGTGTGGTTTGGGTCCAACGTTGAACGACCAGCGGTGGATTCTTCGAAAGACGTGAAATGACGTTGACCTGCTGTAAAATAATTTCTAACTGATTTTCGACTGTGGCAGTTTTATCTTCTGCCCACATCAGACAGCCTCGGTGTCCCACATTTTTCTGATCAAATTTGCTATCTGTTTATTGATCTGCTGTTTCGGTAACACGCATATACAGCACATGCTCACACAGACAGACTGTGTTCTGCAGGGGACAGTAGATGGAGGAGGAGTGTCGAACATTGATTTGATGAGGGTAATGGAAAGAATGCCTGACTCTGCTTAACCCCTGTGACACACACATAGAGTGATGTGTAAACATCCTCTCAGTGGAGGAGGACCAGACTCAAAGCTGTGAGTTCAGCTCCCTACTGAATTTGTTAGGAACAGCAACGACCAAAAAGAATTAACCTAAGGGTTTCTTATTTTGAAGTGTAAAGGATGATGAAACAAGTTTTTACAGGAACTGACAGGTTTCTACCTAAATATTACCTCTTTTATAATACCAAGTGTTGATCCAATATTGTCAAAAACAAAAAAATATAAAAGTAATGAAACTACAAACCCCCATGTAAAGCACTTTTGTGTTACACCTGATGCCACTTAAAGTGGATGGCCACATGTTGATAGGTTGGCAAGCATGCCAAACTCTATTTTCAGATGATGGATTAAACAGAGATCCATAATATGTTTAAAGTTTAGAAAATATTTGGGTGACCTATCACTGATCACTAATGTTCACCAACAAACCTCTGCTTCACAGAGCCTCACAGCTGCATTCATACAGGGATTAAATTACACACAGGTGAACTTTCTTTACCAAAGAGGTAACAACTGAAGTTAATTGCCTCTATTTTATATAGGTATATAAGGGTAAATATGGCTCAATACAGATGTTTTGAATACTTTTTGGATTTTTAATAAAAAAATAAAACCATGTTTCATGTGCCTTGCATTACACCATCATTTATTTGCTGTTTGTCTATCGCGCAAAATCCTTTACAACAACCTTTGGTATTTTTTTCTGCTTTACTTGGTGAAAAATCTCTTACCATCAGTGTTGAAAAAGAATTCTGTCTAAATTATCATGTTAGTCTGCTTCAATTCAGCAGCAGAACTAATCCTTCAGTTTAAAAGAAAACATAACATAAACCTTTGGCAGAATTTGAAACAGGAGTCAAAATTAGGTCAGAGTCAAAGGTCTTAAATCTTTAAACACGTTTGTATAGTTCTGTGAAACAAAACAGACCAATACCAACATTTTCTGGGGGGAAATCATAACATAATCTAGGTATAAACATAACAAGAAGAAAAACAAAACATTTATTTATGAAGCCATAGATGTTTCATCAGTTTATGTGTGCAAAGCTTGAACATTTCTACTACTTTGTGTTTCTCATGTACCGTTTTTAAACTTTTACAAACAGACACATTCCCCAGTTGTTGCTTTTTCCCCTGTTTGTATTTTTAAACCAAATACATTTAATTAAGTCAAATACAACAAAACTCACTGGTAGTTGTAGAGAAATGGAGAAAGACATCACATATTCTTCAGTTGTCTGAATTCATGTTTATTTCTCTTGGCTTGTATACAAAAATGCAGTTTGAACCCAAGCAGACAGATAACAAAATGTCATAATTTTCAGCAACCAGATGAGCTAACTTGTGAAACCACGAGACTTAACCCTTTCCACACAGTTGTCCCGCTATCTTGGCACATCACAAAATAACTTTGTAAAGCCGATGTTTTCCTACTTTTTTGTTGATTCTGACCAAAGGCAGCTTCATGAGTCATTTGTTTCCACAGGAACTCCATGGAGGTTCATTGCTCCACAAAGAATCGCTGACATTTGTATTATGGGATGTGCCCTCGTATTAAAGTGTCCAGAAAACCTCAGGGCTGCAGTGCATTGTGAAAACAATGTCATAGCGGTGTCAAACAAAAAGTGTGAGGATTTATACCAGTTTTTCCCTTCCAGACCTTACAGGTGGAATTTTCTAGCAGGTTTATGCCGTGTTTAATCCAGTTACCTCCTACGGGTGGATCTGTCAGCTTAAAAGAAGGAATAAATAAATAAAAAAGGTCGGAGCCGACACATCTCTCCCCGGGACCAGGAAAGAACCTCTTCTATTTCTTAGAAACAAATCTGTGACTGAATTCAGATGATAAGCTGCTTACTGTGTTTTCTTTTATTTGATTACTGTGGAAGCCACTACGGTGACGGTTGAATATTATAATGGATTTTATCATTAGTACTCTGAACGGGCCGTACCACCAGGTTTACCTCATGATTGTGGCGTCTAAACTGTAGCCATGGTTAGCTCAAGCATGATCTGTAGCCATTTGGAGGTGGTAGCTTAGCAGCTAACACTAGCTCATTGTAGCCACTCGGCTAGTAATAGGGTGACCATTTCCATAATACCAAAAAAGAGGACATTTGGCATATCATTAAATTACTACGGTGTACATAGGACTCTGGTATACTCTCATTTATAGTACAATTTTGAGTGGTTTAAAGATGTTTGTGTAGTTGAATGGGAAAAAAATATTAATGAAAAGTGAGAAATTGTTGGCACACGGTATTTGTATTTATTCAAAACATTGTGGTGTTCAAAAAGTGACCTTTGTGATGAATCTTTTTAAGTGCAGAGTACCACAAAGCATAACATGTGTGGACTTAAATGTGGAAAAACAATTAACAGGTAACATACATAATAAAACATTCTTTTTAAAAAAAGCCTAAATAACCTGTTATGTCAACATTGCATCGACAAAGTGTGCAGAAGCCACGGAATGAGTGTAGACTACTTTTGCGTTTTGCCATGATGCTAACTTTCTGTCAGTATCGTATGACGTAGCATCATGTGGACCCTTGTTTACTTTTTTAACCAATGACAAGAAGATATTCATCTGACATCGGCACCGCTCTTAGCCAATCATTTGTTAGACCAGATATGTTACTCCCTTGGATACATTTTGTATAGTTTATGATTGGATATTGTGCTGCAGCCCAGCAAAGATTAAAAATCCGCTCTTCAATCCTAGTGCCTCAAAAAGGAGGACAAATACTTGATGCTGCACTGGACGCCGGACAGGGCATTAAAAATCCGGACTGTTCAGCTTCATACTGTATTCATTTCAATACTGTTACATAATTTGCTTGTCTTAATTGTGATTATTCAATGCTTAATTAAGTAATTAAGCCTATAGCAAATTTTCATCATTTATATGTGTATTCAGTAGTTAGTGTGTTCAAGTCATATTAGTATTAAACAGAATATTTGCTGTAACAGGGAATTGTTGGTTTAATACATTTTGAATAGTTTAACTGTGGTCATCTATGGTTTTTATATCTACGATCAAATTGTCGCTAAGAGTATGAATCATGCACAAATACATAAGAGACATTATTTCCCTCTGCTTGTGGTTAATGATTCCAAGTGCAATTATATTTAAAGGTTATTAACATTTACTGGTGGCAAGTCTACTTCAGTCTTACAACTAACAAGACATTCATCTTTCATGGTAAATAAGTTTAATAATTGTTAAGTAATAAACCCAGTTGCTAGTTATAATCAAAAAAGGCTGGTAGCCCTTGATCACAACCATTTGAAGCTAATTTCATTGTTGATTTCCCTTGATTAGAATAACATCTCATTTATAATATCCAATTGTAATTATTAATAATATTGATAATAAAATAGGTAAAATTGCACAACATCAGCAGTCTTGACCCTCAGCAGGTCAAACCTTTTTTAAGTGCCTTTCTGCACAAATTGTTTGCCTGTTACATTTTATTTCACTTATTTGGTCCTGCAATGGACCGGTTGCTACTATCCTATCCCAACAATAATAATCAAATGAATAAAGCTTAGCTGCCTAAAAAAAAAAACACTAAACAAATAATGTATAGGCTTTTTTTGTGAGCACTACAAAATATATTTTGTATTTCGTTCTGTGCCGTACACACTATTACTGACCTGAACATCATTCTCAAAAGCCTTTCAAACATTTCAGCCTCTTTGAGGTAAGTTTGATTTACAGACCGAGCAGCAAATACACAGTCAAACAGTCGCCTGTATTTATTTAGACTGTGCAGTCTCTGCTCTGTCAGTGTCTGATTCATTTTATCGTTCAGACATCAGTAACTGTTCTTCAGTCAGACAACCAGTGTCAAATGCCTTGAGTTTAACACTCTGGCTCCTCCTGCTGGATGTTTGTGTCCTTTCCATTAAGTATTATTCCCCAACCTGCAATTTTTTTTTACTGCACATTTTCTTTCTAACTTCTATCTCATCATCTAAATTGGATTAGATGAAGAGTCATCTACATCTAAAAAAAAAAACAATTGTAACCGAGCGTTCTAGGTTCGTGGTATTTATAGATATATCTGGATCATGTAAACAACAGACGGAATAGTGTGTTCAGCGGTAACCCCGCTTCTCCTCACTTTATTCTTCTTCTTCTTCAGCAAAAACAAAACAACAACACTCACGTGCTCCCCCTGCCGTACAACCCAGCGAACTCTCGCTCTCCGGCAACTAGAAGGGACACACTTCCTTTTCCATTTAAACATATAACAGTCTGTTACACACGTCCCCCCCTCAACAAGAGACGTCCCCGTCTCACCAAAAAAAAAAAAACAGGGACCCAGCAAACTACATCCCCAAAACACAGGGGAAGAGAAAAAAAAAAATAAATAAATAAAAAAAAATTAACTATAAATATTCATATAAACATCACCCGGAATCCCACTCTTCCAGACAGTGGTAACACAAGATTCAAACCTTATCAAACATTCAGATAACACCTTTGAAATCACAAAAATTTGAAAAACAGCCTGAAACAGATTTTTTTTTTTTTTTTTTTTTTTTTTTTTTTTTTTTTTACAAAAACTAGACCCTCAAAACCTGACAAAGTCCTGCAGATAGGACGGAGGTCGTACCACTCGCCCTCTGCGAGACTGCCCTACCTGGAACTCTGGTAAGTTCCCCCATGGTCCATTGTCCATCTCACCAGTCTGAGGCTGATCCCTGTGCTGGGGAAGCGAAGACTCGACCCCAAGAGGAGACATCACAGCAGCCGGAGTCGGAACGGTCTGTGCTGGCAATGGCAGAGTGTATGGCTTCAGTCTATCATGATGAACCACCTGGGCTCGCTCCATCGGGTCGAGGGCATTGACGATGCGATACGTTAGTGCAGACTCTCCACCAGAAACCAGCACTTGCACGACCCGATATGGACCCTTCCAGTGCGGTGCCAGCTTCATATGGCTTTCTGGGGGGTTGTTAATCCACACCAGCGCACCTACCATATAGGGACGGTGGCAGCTACCCTGATCATAGTACAGCTTCTGTCTTTCATGAGCTTCAGCAGAGTTAAGCCTGGCTGTGCTGAATGCTGACTCCAGCCGCTCTGCAATGATGGAAGCATAATCCATCAGAGATCCAGTGCCCCAGGGGTCAGGAGCACTAGCAGGCACTAGCACATCTGCAGGAACTCGAGCCTCACGTCCGTGCATGAGGTAAAATGGGGTAAACCGGGTGCTTGCATGCATAGAGGTGTTATATGCAAAAGCAACATGCTTCACATAGGTGTCCCACTCACCGCCATGAGAAAGCAACAGCTTGGCCAGCTGATCAATCAAAGTCCGGTTATGGCGCTCCACCATGCCATCTGATTTGGGGTTATAGGCAGTGGTACGGGTTTTCTTAATCCCCAGCCGCTGGCAGAGGATCTGGATCACTTCTGCCTCGAACTGACGGCCCTGATCACTATGCAGGATTTCTGGGACCCCATGCACCAATACATAATCCTCAAAAAGGCATTGTGCAACTGAATGGGCTGTCTGGTTAGGCAAAGCATACAGGGAAACAAACTTAGTGAAATAATCCTCTACCACTAAAATATATCTGTTCCCTCGAGATGTCATGGGCAGCTCCAGGATATCTGCAGCCACTCGCTGCAGAGGACGGCATACCTGGGCCCCTCCCATAGGAGCCTTTGGCCCAGGGACTGGGCTCCTGCGAGTCTGACAGGCCCTACATTGTTCACACCAATGCCTTATGTCCCTCAACATGAAGGGCCAGTAGCAGGACTGTCTGGCCTTTTCCCACACACGTTCTGCGGAAAAGTGTGCAGCAGCTGGCCCCCCATGCAACTGTTGAAGGAGCTCCGGCACCATGGATGCAGGGACAACAGTCTGAATTCGCTTCTGTCCCGTGGTGTCAGTGACCGCTGTGCGGCACAACAACCCCTCAATCACAGACAGACGATGAAACTCAGTCCACAACTTCCTCAAGCCAGCAGAGGAATCCCGGGGGAGTTTACGAGGCCGTCGCACCCTGCCCTGCTCCAACCATGTTAACACAGTACTAATGTCTGGGTCCTCACGCTGCAGTGACTGCAATTCAGCTCTACTATCACAAAGTGAATAGACCAGAACTGACTCTGTTTCCACATTTGCAGCTGGAGAGTGGTCAGACGTCTCCACTGAGGCCACAGTAACAGGTCCCGTTACAGGAGCATTTGACCCGACAGGGTCAGGGGACACAGGCCGACGGGACAGAGCATCCGCGTTCTTGTGGCGTGCTCCGTCCCTGTGTACCATGACCCAATCAAATGGATCCAACTCCAGCACCCACCTACTCCTGCGTCCAGTAGGGTCACTATCAATCGCCATGCGCCTAAGGCCCAGCAGAGGGCGGTGGTCCGTGATGATGGAGAACGCAGACGCCCCCACATAGTGTTTGAACTCACGCACAGCCCACACCACGGCCCATAACTCTCTATCGAAGGTGGACCATCTTTTCTGTGTGTGTGTGAGAGCCTGGCTGGCGTAGGCTATCACCTTCTCACAACCCTCTTCGTCCTGTGCCAGCACTGCCCCAACAGAGTCTTTAGAGGCGTCTGTGTACACCTTGAAAGGGAGTGCAAAGTTGGGCAGCGTCACCACCGGAGAGGATGTGAGCACCTGTTTGAGGTAGGTGAACGCAGCCTCACACTCAGCCGACCACTCAAAGGGCACATTCTTCCCAGCCAGCCGATTCAGTGGTGCCGCGTGTCTGGAGAAATTACACACAAATCTCCTGTAATAGGAGCATAGGCCCACAAAGGCCCTGACCTCTGAAGGGGTGCGTGGAGTTGGCCATGTCTTCACCTTGTCAGTGTTCCGTGGGTCAGGTCTGAGACCATCCCTGGAAACAACATGGCCCAGGAAAACGACATGGTCCCTGGCAAAGTAGCACTTTTTGGGATTCAGCCTCAGACCCGCTCGCTGGATCCTGGACAGGACTTCATCTAAATGAATGAGATGTTCAGTGAATGTACGGCTGTAAATCAGAATATCATCTAAATACACCATACAAATATGCCATGGCAGGCCCCTGAGGATAAGCTCCATCATGCGTTGGAACGTGGCTGGCGAATTGGTCAGACCCATAGGCATAGCCCGCCACTGATACAGGCCCCGTCCAGTCGTGAAAGCTGTCTTCTCACGATCCTCTTCAGCCACTTCCACCTGCCAGTAGCCATTTGAAAAGTCAAGTGTGCTGAACCAGGCTGAGCCAGCTAGAGCGTCCAGGCTATCATCCACTCGTGGGAGGGGGTGTGAGTCTTTGATCGTCACTGCATTCAAGCGACGATAATCGATGCAGAACCTCCACTGCCCCCCTTTCTTTCTCACCAGCACCACTGGAGAAGCCCAGGGGCTACAACTCTCTTCCACAACGCCGTCCGCCAGCAGTTCAGCCACTTGGCGTTCGATCTCCGTCCGTTTCTCGGGTGATGCACGATAAGCACGCTGCTTCACTGGAGGCGAGTCTCCAGTTCGAATATGGTGTTTGATCAGCGTGCACTTGCCCGTGTTCCGGCCATCCAAGTTGAACACATCAGCGAACCTCCGGAGCAGTTCAGCCAGCCTGGCCCTTTGCTCAGCCGTAACAGGAGACTCCTCCAGGGAGACAGGGCTCACTGCGGCTGGCGGCACAGTTGGATGGTCGTCCGCAACATGAGGTGGCACAAAGATGTCTTCCTCTTTGACGGGGTAAAACTCCCCCAAGTGTAGTCCCCGTTTGAGTTCGACTGCCTCCCCTGTAGGATTGAGGATGCGGGCTGAGGTCACACCGTTTCTCACACTGTTCACTGTACGAGCGACCACAAGTCCTGTCGTATCCGGAATGTTAGGCTCCAGGTATCCCTCGAAGTCTGCAGCAGGCCGACCGGTTCCAGCAGGAGTGAGAATATTCACCGGTACCAGGGCCTCACTCAATGGGGGAATGGTCCAGACATCAGCAAGGGACACGTTACAACAACTAGGGATTAACTCACCACCTTGAAGCAGGGGGACTGAAACATCCCATAATTGTAACACACCTCGCCCCAAGTCCAACAATGCACAGTTCGGAGCCAGGAAGTCCAGTCCTAGCAGGACACACTGGGTGGATTCCCTTAGTACATGGAAGGTGTGCTGCCAGTAGGTCGGACCCAGGCGGAAGGTGATTTCACAGGTACCGAGTGTATCCAACATTTGTCCATTGATTGCCCGAGAGTCAATATAGTTCCTTTTCAGGGGCCTGTTTCGCAAGGCAGGGACTGACATACGGAAGTCCGCACTGATCAGTGACACCGACGCCCCTGAGTCCACTAACATGGGAACCTCTGTGCCTTCGACCACACCCCTGACGAAGGAAGTCGGGTGGCCGTTACAGTCCAAATGAGCCATTACATCGGAGAAGTCATTGTTCAAGGGGCCCCTTATAGAACTGGCTGGCATTTGGGCCTCAATGCCAGCTATTGGTCGTTTCCCTGACGGTCGTTAACCACGTCCCGCTGTCGAGGCAGAAAGTGCACACTACGCCGTCTGGGCTCATCTTCCTGTCGAGCACGCCAGCTCGGGCTAGGACTCCTGCCTCCCAGCGGCCTAGAGGGGGAGGACACCCCAGAGCCGCGAGGCTGGAAACCCCTTGGGCGTGGGAACTGCCCAGATTCAGGAGAGCGACCACGTTGCTCCTCCCGAGAGCTCCTGGACCGGCAGCCCCACTCACCACAGGTACAGTGACAGCGTTCTCCTGAGGGCGAGCGAACGCTTTGCCCCCTCATGTCTCTATTCCAAGCCCTCAGCCTCTGATTGTCCTCACAAAGTTCTCTCATTTCCACTCTCATGGAGTACATGTCCTCTGTTAGCTTCTCAACAGCCTTCTGGAGACCCCCCGGAACCGACACGGACTGGACAGATGTGCTCTCACCACCGTAGGCCGCAGTACTCACATAGTCTCTCTGTAGGGCAGCTCTGGCATTCTCACAGCGCTCAGCCACGTGTAACGCCTCCTCCAGGTCCGTGGCACCCATCTCCAAACACTTGGCCTTCAACGCTGGATCCAAACCAGCCAGAAAGCGTCGAAACTTCTCTTCTCTCTGTGCAACATCACCATAATCCGGAAAGGCCTCCGCGACCAGCCGGCTCACGTCAGCAGCGTACACCTCCAGGCTTTCCCCAGGAGCACGCGCCCGGGCTGTCAGGCTGGCTCTGAAGCGGTCCATCAACTGTCTCTGTCCAAAAGCCGCCCCAAGTCTCTCCTTCACCATAGTATAATCCGACTTGGTCGCCCCAGGGAGGCTGTCCCACAGCAGGAACGCGGACTTGCCGAGACGAGTAGGCAGAATCCTCACTAACTCCTCCTCACAGTTGCCGCCGCTCCTGGCTGTGGCGCCGACGGCCACCTCCAGTTGTCTCGCCCAGCTGAGGAAACTCTGGCTTCCGTCCCCGGTGAAAGGAGGGGGGAGATCAATCTTAACATCACCGCCCGGTGAGTATCTGCCAAGCATGCTCGAACTGGGTTTAAAAGGGTCCTCGTCTGCAAACCACATGTCCACTTAGCGCTGTTTTTCCAGCACCGCACGAGATTAGCCAGCAAGCTATATCGGAGATGCTAAGCTATCCAACTGGCACGTAGCCGTCACGGACAAAAAAAAAAAAAAAAAAAAACAACAACAACGGGGATTCAGGAAACTCCCACCACCGCTGCCACCAATGTAACCGAGCGTTCTAGGTTCGTGGTATTTATAGATATATCTGGATCATGTAAACAACAGACGGAATAGTGTGTTCAGCGGTAACCCCGCTTCTCCTCACTTTATTCTTCTTCTTCTTCAGCAAAAACAAAACAACAACACTCACGTGCTCCCCCTGCCGTACAACCCAGCGAACTCTCGCTCTTCGGCAACTAGAAGGGACACACTTCCTTTTCCATTTAAACATATAACAGTCTGTTACACAATGAAAGAAGAAACAATGATGATGATGATGATGATGATGATGATGATGATGATGATGATGATGCAGGGATGAGCTGCAGTTCATTTTGAAATAAGCAGATAAAAAAGTAATATGTTAACTCATTTTTTCAAGGTATTGAGATAAAAATAAACTTTTTTGCTTAAAAAAGGCATGTGAAGTCAACAGCCATCACTTAATGTATATAGGGGCAACACAGTGGCTCACCAACTAGGAGTTTGTGGTGCGGCACTGGCACCGATTGTATGGCAGCCTCGCTTCTGTCAGTCTGCCCCAGTACAGCTGTAGCTACAATGTAGCTTACCACTGTCAGCGTGTCAATTTTTGAATGAATGGGTGAAAGACTGGTTGTAGTGTGAAGCATTTTGGAGTCCTCACATTTGACAAAGCACTTTACAAGTGAAGGCCCTAATATAATCTTTTTGTTGAGTAAACTATCTTCAGGTGTTAAAAAAGCAAATAAATTTGAATAATCGGAGGATGCAATTACCTTTTTCTACCAAATGTTTTCCTTCCATGAAACTTTTCATGAATAAGCTTACATACAGCCCTCAGTAAACAGCAAGCTCCTTTAGGAATGGCTATTTTAGGCTTGCCCTTTTTTTGTTGGATGTCAGTTACTGTCTGCTGAATAAACTGTCATGTCAGCAGTCTTTCAATGATTGTGTTGTTGACCATACCAAAACGTATTGATATTCATTACATATTATTGATCTTATGTAACAATATTTCTGGGAAACTGAATTTTGGGTTTCCATTAGGTCTAAGTCCTAGGCTATTCATCAAAATGAGCAAAAATAAACATTTAGAAATGAATCTACATAATATGGGTTCTATGGGCAGAATAACATCAGCTTTTTGTAGGGGTTGTTTTGTCAGGCCAAATGTCCCTCCTCAGTGAAGGGGTTGGGTACAGTAATGATATGCAGCGCTACCTAGTTGACTTCGCTCTGATTGGCTCCAACCATATTTGGAAAACAAGACAATCGCGCCCCCTCCATCCACGCCTCCCTTCTCGGAGCAATATTCCGTCACTGTGGTTTTATGGCTGGTTGAAGTGTTAGGGATGTCGGACAGGCAAGATCAAGCTGACCAAGGGCTTTAACCTGCTCTCCTCAACACAGTGGGACCAAAATACAAAGGCAAATAGACCACGGCGAGGATGAGAGCTGGCTGCCTGCACAGCTGCGACTGGAAATCATTTTGCTGGCCGCAGTTTACCTAATCAGTCAGTCAACCGGATTTTTCAGATACAAACACACCTCCATTACATTTGACAGCATTTAGAAGTTAAATAAATGAATGGGTAATGACATGGTTGTCGTCACCACCTTCTGTGTTGGTGCAGAAGTTTTTTTCAAAATCCATAAGTGCGAAAACTCTTCTTCAGTGAAGTCTCCATGAATGAACATTTGGCACTCTTCTGTGATTCGGTCGTCCTTTGGGAGTAAGCGAAAACCTCCGTTCATTTTTGAGCACCCTCGGACATAACAGCTGCCCTTTTTAGTAACTGTGGTGAAGTTAGTTTTAGGTTGAATATTGGATATTAGCACTCCGCAGCTTCAGCGGCATCTGAGAATATGCCGCTTGTGATATTGGAACGTCTTCACTTGTTCTTTCAGCAAAGTCTGACTCAAACACCTAGATACCCAATAATGCTCCAACCCAGCACAGACTTGACTGCGAAAGGCTGGTCTTCAATACCATGGATGGCGTCTCTAGGAACCAAAGCTTGAGAATAGTTACAGCCAATCAGTAACCCTACTTCACAGTCCAGTTCCTGAGGCATTTCATCTGCCGGATGTTCTAAATGATGCCAGGACTTTGCTTTTTGACTTGTTGGTATGTGGGATCTGTTAGCTGGTATGTTCTCTCTGGTGTAGCTTACTGGCAGTTTGATGTTTGTTCCAGACTTCATACCTCTCACCTTTAGACCTGTCACCCTTTCGCTTGACAGAACCTTTGCTCTTGAAGTAATTGTAGACACCTTAAGCTTCACTGGATCCTTCTTGACATTCACTGTGTCAGCTACATCCTTCAGGATAAAGTTAGTGTTGCTCTGAGTGTTGAGAAGAGCATACACATGTAACGTTTCTGGCGCTGGAGCTGATCTGATTATTACTCAACACACCTGGTCACTCTCCACACTGCTTGCAATCAACCTCTACTGGCTTCACCTGTTTCCACCTGCATAAAAGCTCTGTCCTAGTCAGTCTCCAGTGCCAGAACGTCTTTACTCATCTCGCCGGTAAGAGCCCTCCTGCACTTTTGTTTATGAGCCTTTAGACCTTGTTCTGACATATGGCATTGATTGTGAAGAATTAACAGTATTTCCTCACAACCCTGTCCTATCTGATCATTTTTTAATAACATTTGAGTTTAATCTAACTGAGTTCTCCACCCCCAAAAGAGGGTTCCATTATAGTAGATCTTTATCGGATAATGCTGTATCAAAACTTAAAGAGTCTGTCCCCTTTTTAATATCCTCCGTATTGCAGAAATGCCCTGCAGATAGCAGCAATGTTGTTTCTTCCAATTCACAAATAGATGTCTTTGTAAACGGTATGACTTCGTCATTGCGTTCTGCATTAGACAATGTAGCTCCCTTGAAAAAGAAGGTGATTATTCACAGGAAGCTGGCTCCTTGGTTTAATTCAGAGCTGCGTTCCTTGAAGCACAATGTTAGGAAATTGGAGAGAAAATGGCGCTCTACACACCAAGAGGAATCCTACCTAATCTGGAAGAACAGTCTATTGTTGTATAACAAGACCCTTCGCAGAGCTAGAGCAGCATATTTTTCATCATTAATTGAGGAGAATAAGAATAATCCTAGATTTCTCTTCAGTACAGTTGCCAAACTTACTCAGAGCCACAGCTCTGTTGATCCATCCATTCCCTTAGCTCTTAGCAGTAATGATTTTATGGGATTCTTCATAAATAAAATTGATTCCATTAAAAATAAAATAATTGGCATCCTCCCAAACATGATTACCTCATCCTCAGTAAGTGAGGCAGCATTGGAGGAATCCTTAGAACCTGCGCAGTGTCTGAACTGTTTAAAAGCAGTAGAGCTTTCTGAGCTATCTAAAATTTTAGCTTCATCTAAACCTTCTACCTGTATGTTAGACCCAATCCCAACCAAGTTGTTTAAGGAGGTATTCCCTCTGATCAGTGGTCCTATTTTAGACATGATTAATGTATCCTTGGTAAATGGATATGTACCACAGGCTTTTAAAGTAGCTGTTATTAAACCTTTACTTAAGAAACCATCTCTTGATCAAGATGAGTTAGTAAATTACAGACCTATATCTAATCTTCTTTTCTTATCTAAAATTCTTGAGAAAGTAGTTGCTAATCAACTATGTGAACATTTACAAAGTAATGACCTACTTGAGGAGTTTCAGTCAGGCTTCAGAGCTCATCATAGCACTGAAACAGCTCTGGTGAAGGTCACTAATGATATTCTCATGGCCTCAGATAATGGACTTGTGTCTATACTTGTCCTGTTAGATCTCAGTGCTGCATTTGATACAGTTGATCACAATATTCTCCTACAAAGACTTGAGCATACTGTAGGGATTAAGGGAAAAGCATTAGGCTGGTTTAAATCTTATCTGTCGGACAGATTCCAGTTTGTTCATGTTAATAATAAATCTTCCTCAAACTCTAGGGTCACTTGTGGAGTACCACAGGGTTCAGTCCTTGGACCAATTCTATTTACTATATATATGCTTCCGATTGGCAAAATTATCAGACAGCATGGGATTAATTTCCACTGTTATGCTGATGACACTCAGCTATATTTATCCATAAATCCTGATGAATCCAATCAGTTACTTCGACTGCAGTCATGTCTTGATGACATCAAAAGCTGGATGACTTTAAATTTCCTGCATTTAAATTCTGACAAGACAGAAGTTGTAATCTTTGGGCCAGAGTCTTCAAAAAATAAAGTTCTTAATCAATCCTTTAATCTGGATGGCATTAACTTGGCCTCTGGTAATAAAGTTAAAAATCTTGGTGTTGTTTTCGACCAAGACATGTCATTTAAATCCCATATTAAACAGGTTTCCAGAGTTTCCTTTTTTCACCTCCGGAATATCGCCAAAATTAGAAACATTCTGTCCAGGAGTGATGCTGAAAAACTAGTCCAAGCATTTGTTACTTCAAGGCTGGACTATTGTAATTCTTTACTATCAGGAAGTCCACAAAATGCAGTTCGAAGTCTTCAGCTGATTCAAAATGCTGCGGCAAGAGTTCTGATGAAAATCAACAAGAGGGATCATATTTCTCCAATTTTAGCTTCCCTTCATTGGCTTCCTGTTAAATCAAGAATAGAATTTAAAATTCTCCTTCTAACGTATAAAGCCCTTAATAATCAAGCTCCACCATATATCAGAGCTCTGATTACCCCGTATGTTCCTAACAGAGCACTTCGCTCTCAGACTGCAGGTCTGCTGCTGGTTCCTAGAGTCTCTAAAAGTAGAATGGGAGGCAGATCCTTTAGCTATCAGGCTCCTCTCCTGTGGAACCAACTCCCAGTTTTGGTCCGTGAGGCAGACACCCTATCTATTTTTAAGACTAATGTTAAAACTTTCCTTTTTGACAAAGCTTATAGTTAGAGTGGCTCATACCCTGAGCTATCTCTATAGTTGTGCTGTGATAGGCCTAGGCTGCTGGAGGACATCAGGGTCTAATTTTCTCACTCTACTGATTTCTACTGTTCTTCAGTCTACTGTTCTCCAGTTTTGCATTGTATTACATTGAAATGACTGTCGTCATTTCAGCTTTTAACTTTTTGCTCTCTCTCTTTTTCTTCATAGTAGGTACACCTGGTCTGGCGTTCTGTTAACTGTGACATCATCCAGAGAAGACGGCTCACCCGCTACTACCATCTAATGTAGAACAGATTACTAGATCAATGTGTGCTTCTGTGCTTTTTTGTCTCTCTTGTTGTGTCTCTGTTCTGTCTTCTGTAACCCCAGTCGGTCGAGGCAGATGACCATTCATACTGAGCCCGGTTCTGCCGGAGGTTTTTCCTTCCCGTTAATGGGTGGTTTTTCTTCCCACTGTCGCTTCATGCTTGCTCAGTATGAGGGACTGCAGCAAAGCCATGTACAATGCAGACGACTCTCCTTGTGGCTCTACGGTTCCCCAGGAGTGACTGCTGCTTGTCGGGACTTTGATGCAATCAACTGGTTTCCTTATATAGGACATTTTTGACCAATCTGTATAATCTGACCCAATCTGTATAATATGATTGAACTTGACTTTGTAAAGTGCCTTGAGATGACATGTTTCATGATTTGGCGCTATATAAATAAAATTGAATTGTTTTTTTTGTTGCCCGACCTGCTCTCTGTCATTTTTTGTCTCCGAGCCTGCCGAGCCCTCTGCGATTCAGTCTGCCTGCCTGGAGCTGCATGAATTTTGGTTTTGGACTGTTCTGTTTGCTCTCTGGACCTGCCTGGATTGCGCTGGAGCCCTGCCACCTCTTTAACATTCCCTTGGTCTGGGTCTACTTATCAGTGCCTCTTTTTCCCCCTGGACTATTTTGCACATAGCCCTGTTTTTCTGTTTTTGCCTTCCCCTGTGTTAATAAACCCATTGAATCTTTATTTACTGTCTGGTTGAATATCGGGTTCAGACATAATCATTACAACACAAGCACTTCCTTGTCTGGTTCAGTCTGTGAGGACACAAACACTGGAACAATGGTGAGGTGTGAGTGCCACCCCCTTTTTGGATAATTCTGAGAGAAGTAGCTTCGTCTGACTCTGGTGTCTTTGGTGCTGATCTTTTGTTTTTGTCTTTAACGGTTTCCCTTGACTGACCATGTTCAGTTTTTTTTTTTTTTTTTTTTTGGTTTCTTTCCTTAGTCTTTCTTCCCTTTTTCACAGTTTTGATGTAAACATGTTGGATGTTTTTTTACATGTATCACGTGTGTTTCTTAGGTTACAGGCCTTGGAATGATGGCCAGCTTTGAGGCAGCCAAAACACAGTTTCTCTTGCTGTACAAATTTGACTGTCTCTTCGATTGTTTTTTCCATAAATTTACTACACTTATGAGGAATGTGGTTTGGTTTCTTGCAGAACAAACACTTATCTGTCCTCTCAGTTGAGCTTGTAGTAAATGTCTTAGCACCAATGTCACGTCTTTGATGTCTCTTAGAGTCTTCTTGTTCACTCAACTTTGATTATTCGTCCTTTGAATTCATAGCTTGCCAGGATATAATGGGATGGCAAGCAATATTAGCCTCCTTGATACAAAGTCCTTGAAATCAGGAAAACCATTGGTTTCATCCTGGATTGTTACAACTGCTTTGTTCTACCGTGAGCTTAACCAGTCTGGTAGTTTTTGTGCTATACTTTTATTTTCCACGCAGTTATTTAAAACTTGTAACCCTTGTATTTAGGGCATGGCTGATTCAATGCTGCTTAGAAAATCAGCAAATTCATAATAATTTACCACATCTTTGGGGCCAATTTTGCACCAGGAATGTATCTTATCACGGTATGCTTTACCGATCAGGAATGGATAACCAAATCTCTCTTCTAACACACGCCAGGCAGCATGGTATGTTTCTGTTCCCACCAGGAAATTACCTTCTATAGCTCTTTTGGCAGCACCACCAACATATTTGCATGGGAAACACAGATTTTCTTGGACCATAAGGTTCATATGATCAATTAGAACTGAAAAGGAAAGCTTTGAATCAGTGTACTTGAAAGGATCTCCCATGAAGACAGCAGGTTCTGGTTTCCCAGAGGGAAATTGCTGTTTCAGTGCCATCACCATAACATAATATCACAAACATTTCACAGGGGAGACGGTTCACTGAGGCCGTGCTGCCAAGGACACTAGTGTATCTACAAGGCGCTGCCCTAATCTGTTGAAGGACGATAACAACAACATGGGGGAAAGGGGAGGAAGAAAAAAAAGAGACAGATGCTTGCCAATTTATGCTCTCACCAATAAAGAGTCAAACAACCTACAAAAAAACCCTCATAGTGAGAAAAGCACAAATAACACAAGACAACATTTGAGACATTTTGCATGATTTGTTGGGGTGGCGCGCTTAGCTTGATGTGGTGAAAGCACCTGAGGAAGCAGTCTTTGTGAGGGAAGAGGTCTGGATAATGGATTTTGTGATAGAAAGGGTAATGACAGACGATCATCTTCATCCTCATCACTATAAACACCTTCAGAGTAAACCTTTAGTTTTGCCTTAGCAGCATTGAGCTTTTTAAGTTCCCCTAACCGTTTAACGTATTTCCTTTTTTCCTCTAGCTTTATCCTTCTGGCTGCACTTTCTGCCATAAACTGAGCTCTTTTCCTGGCATTTTCAGCTTTGTGCCTTATGACTTCCGCTTCATTTCCAGCTGTTAGCATTTGATCCTTCTGCTCAAGTCTTTGTATTTCTTCTTCTTGCTCACTCTGTGCTTTCATTATTTTAAGCAGCTCTTTGGTGGCAGCCGCCTCAGCTGCTGCTTCTCTGGCATCTAGTGATGTATAGGAAGACTGTCTTGACTGTCTTGTCTTCTCCATAGATAAGGAGACATTGGAGGTTTTAGTTTTAAATACGGATTCAGCATCAGGCCAGGTTGAAGCTTCTGAACCATCATTGCTGAGGAACTTCTGAACCTTTTTGTTTGCAACCACAGTGAGTGTTTGGCATGTATCACTGATTCTATGGATTTCTGGGTCAGGATGATCAGGATTTAGAGTGCCTCTTATTTTGAGATAAATAGTATCAATCTTAGCTTGGGTTGTATTTATTTAGCTGATGATCTCCATTAACTCAGAAACATCACTGTGCTTGATGGATTTTTTTCAGTCCATTTATGTTTTGCTTCCACGTCTTGAACATTGTTTTAAGATCCTTTATTTTCTCGTCTACTTGGAGCTTGTCCCTTTTCAGTGAGGTTTCGTATGCGTTCACTTTTCGTAACGCCCTCAGGCTGTGTCTAATGTGGTTGACACACCTGTGATACTAGTATCAGCTTGCTTATGTGTCTCATCTTGACTCTTTGTAACCTTTGTGATTGCATTCTACTTGGTAATTAATAGCAGCTCTTTCTGGTAAATGTATGATTAAGTAAATGTATGATTTACATCTTCGCTTTGTGACATGTTAACCGTGTAGTATTATACTTACAAATACAATAAAAAAAAAACAGTTTTTGCCTTCCAAATAGTCTGTAAACACCTCTGTCACTGAATTGTTTTACATGAAATGGACCTTAAATCAAATCTTGAAATTTATAAATGGCACATTTTTAAATGAAAATAGATCTCTATAAACAGATTTTGCCCACTACTTACGCCTACTTATGCAGCGTAATGGATAGCGAGCTATTTAAAATAAATTGCCTAAATAATTTAAATTTGTAGACTATTTAATGTAAATTATTCAAAGTGAATTTTCTAAATTAAGAATGTGCAGATTGTTTATGGATGCTTGTCTGTTTTGATTAGCATTGTTGTTGGTTTATATTTTGTTTTGTTTAATGGTATTTGCACTTTGTAATGTTTTTTATGTACCTCAGGGCTGCCGTAGTTAATGAGGACTGGCCCTATAAAAGCTGGTAGACTCATTGTGCCAATGAATGACTTGAACTGTCAAGATGTTTGGCACAAAGAAATCAACTCTTAGTGTTCCCCAGTGAAAGCAGCGAGGTATGTTTTGTTTTGTTTGTATTGTAAGTTTATGTTTTGTATTCTGATATTTGTATATGTTTTAGTTTTCACAGTGACTGAGGTAATTGTGGTGACTGTGATGATCATGGTGGATCTTCATCAAAGAAAAAAATTTGTTCAAGTGCTGGAGAGCTGCTACATGCAGTGTCAACAAAATTCGTCTTATGTAGGCTGTATAAAATGTAAATGGGAAAATAAAATATCCCTTTAAAATTGTCCTTCTTAAACTTAAATTATAGAGCTACAGTGGTCTGCAAAAGTTTGGGCAACCTTGTTCATTTCCATGATTTTCCTTCATAAATCGTTGGTTCTTAGGATAAAAAAAATCTGTTAAATATATCATATAGGAGACAAACACAGTGATATTTGAGAAGTGAAACAAAGTTTATACCATTTACAGGAAGTGTGCAATAATTGTTTAAACAAAATTAGGCATGTGCATAAATTTGGTCACCACAATAAAAAAAAATAACTCTATTTAGTAGATCCCCCTTTTGCAGAAATAACAGCTTCTAAACGCTTCCTATAGCTTCCTATGAGAGTCTGGATTCTGGTTGGAGGTATTTTGGACCATTCCTCTTTATAAAACACCTCTAATTCATTCAGGTTTGATGGTTTGCGAGCATTGACAGCTCTCTTTAAGTCACACCACAGATTTTCAATAATATTTAGGTCTGGGGACTGAGATGGCCACTCCAGAACGTTGTACTTGTTCCTCTGCATGAATGCCTTAGTAGATTTTGAGCAGTGTTTAGGGTCATTGTCCTGTTGAAAGATCCAGCCCCGGCGCAGCTTCAGCCTTGTCACTGATTCCTGGACATTGGTCTCCAGAATCTGCTGATATTTGGTGGAATCCATGCGTCCCTCAACTTTAACAAGATTCCCAGTCCCTGCACTGGCCACACAGGCCCACAGCAGGATGGAACCACCACCAAATTTTACTGAAGGCAGCAGGTGTTTTTCTAGGAATGCTGTGTTGTTTTTCCTCCATGCATGACGCCCCTTGTTATGTCCAAAAAACTTGATTTTAGTTTCATCAGTCCACAGCACCTTATTCCAAAAGGAATCCGGCTTGTCCAAATGTGCTTTAGCATACCTCAACCGGCTTTGTTTGTGATGTGGGCGGAGAAAAGGCTTCCTCCGCATCACTCTTGCATACAGCATCTCCTTGAGTAAAGTATGTGCAATAGTCGTACGATGCACAATGACTCCATCTGCAGCAAGATCATGTTGTATGTCTTTGGTGCTGGCCTGTGGGTTGACTTTGACTGTTCTAACCATTCTTCGCTTCTGTTTATCCGTGATTTTCCTTGGTCTGCCACTTCGAGCCTTAACTTGAACTGTGCCTGTGGTCTTCCATTTCCTGACTATGTTCCTAACTGTCGAAACAGACAACTGATATCTCTTAGACAGCTTTTGGTATCCTTCCCCTAATTCATGATGGTGAACAATCTTTGTTTTCAGTTCATGTGACAGTTCTTTTGAGACTCCCATGTCGCTACTCTTCAGAGAAGATTCACAGAGGAGGGACACTTACAATTGCCCCCCCTTAAATACTCTCTCATAATTAGGTTCACTTGTGTATGTAGGTCAAGGGTCACTAAGCTTCCCAAACCAATTTTGAGTTCCAATAATTGGTTCTAAAGATTTTGAAATCAGTAAAATGACAACAGTGCCCACATTTATGCACATGCCTAATTTTGTTCAAACAATTATTGCACACTTCCTGTAAATGGTATAAACTTCGTTTCACTTCTCAAATATCACTGTGTTTGTCTCCTATACGATATATGTAACTGATGTTTTTTATCCTAAGAACAAATGATTTATGAAGGAAAATCATTAAAATGAACAAGATTGCTCAAACTTTTGCAGACCATTGTATATAAAGGGTCATTAGCTCTACAGTATATTACTTAATAAAAATAAAAAACACCATCAAATGAGCTGATATAAAGGACAAATAATCATCTCTTATAATGTAATTACCAGGCTCCTTCACACTTCACAGTCTGAATATAATGCACACGCTTGCAATGCAACTATATACTTAAGTCAGAAAACTCAATACCTTAAAACTAGATGTCAAGTCAGTTTAATGAATGGCATTTACCTATGAAGTCTCTTGGCTCTTATAATGTAGACAAGTGAAAGGAAATATTTCTGTTCTATTTAAGATGAACGCAGTGAAATCCTGGTGCAACAGGAAGCTCTGTGGCAGTTCTGCAGGAACGCTACTTCTGAGCCGTTTTCTTTACCGTGCCCGCTTGTTTAGCCTTTTCCGAACTGCTCCTTTAACCTTCCCAATGCAAGGTTCACCAAACGACACGATACACCTTCAACTGCAGACAATTCCTCTACCCGACATCCTCATAGGTTCACAGCAACTTCGACTATATCTGGAGTTTTCACCCCCGATACAGAGAAGTGTTCTACTATGTCGCCCATTCAAGCATCCGAGGACTCCGGTTCTTTAACCACAGATTGTTTCTTTATTGATGCACTTAAATAACTTGCACAGCTAGCAACAGGATGTACCGTAGACTACTGTAGAACTGCAAACAGACAATAAAACAAAACAACGAATTTACATCCACACAGTCAGTGGATAAAAACTAAAATAAAGTTGTAGAATTATAGTCTACTGACCACTTGGTCCGCTTACAGCTCGGAATGGGAGGGGGATCATTTTAGCTTCGAAACATCTTGCCTTTCAGTAACAACAGATTCAGTATACATCATGAAGAAAAAGGAAGTCAGAAAGACCGAGAACAAAAGTGTCAAAAGAAAGGAGGAGGGCCTCTGGTGGTCAAATTAATATAGTGACCATTATTCATTTCAGTTGGTTAAAAGAAGCTATCAAAAGAAATCTGTGGTGTTTTTAAAAATCTCTATAGATGTGAAGGTGATTACTTTTTTTTTCTTGAGGAACCTCGAATGGTTAAAATGACATTTAAGGTTTCCTAAAAGTTAAAAAGTGAAAAACATATTAAGTGTGTGTTTCTTTGGTCTTTGGGTGTTTTACGGCTGCTACTGAAGCTCTGAATGCACAGGGGGTTTGTGTATATCCTCACACCAGGACACACCAAGCTGAGGAGCTTCTTTTGGTCCAGTCGTTAAAGCAGAATGCTTACGATAAGAGTCGTGTATCCAGGGCAACAGCTGCTTTGTTTGGATCTTGTGTCGGCAACTCTAGTGCAATTGTTTTACTGCAGTTGTTGAGGGCCACCACCTTGCAATGTTTGGATGTGTCCCTACATGTACACCAGGATCAGATAATAAGATCATCAGCTAATTATCTATCTTAAACTTGCAGGACACTGGCCTTTGAGGGCTGGGGTTTGTTAAATACAGGGATAGCATACCAGGGAGAAGCAGAGATGAGCCCCAGGACCCCCCCCCCCCCCAACAGCTACAACGACGAAGCCCCCCGGGAGCCACGGCGACAAGCCCACTAGCTCCTTCGGCAGCCAGCTATGTCAGTACGGATCCAGCCATGAGGTGCGGTTCTTCCTCGACCCCAGCGCTCTCTCGCCTGTCCGGGAGGCTTCCTGGCTCCCTTCGCCTACCCGGTTCCGCAGCATAGCACCCACGGTCCTCCTGCTCCTTTACGCCCACCTGCTTGTGCCGTGATTGTCCTCCTGCTCCAGTCTGGTACAGCCCACTGGTTTCCATCATCCACAACCCATCATCCTACAATAAAACTCTTGAACGTGGCTCTGTGTGTGGTTGCCACCAGACCAGTTTATGACACTGGGAGCTTGATTTCCATAATGAAATGCAAACATTGTTTCATCCTAAAGGAGGACTTTGGACCACGTGCCAGCTCTTAGCCCAGGCAAAACACTGTTGACGTATCTATGTTGGTGAAGATCCAAGCTTTATAGACCTGTTGGCCTCATTGGAGCTTATGTTCGCATGCAAATTCACATGGAACTGGTCGCCCCCAACAATGGAGAGTCGTTGCATGTGAATCTGAGCTCCAACGAGGCCTCACCTGCAGGTTTATAAAGCTTAGTACTCCACACTACTCCAGACATTTTGAATTGAGAAAGCTTCCTGGATGGGAAGCAAAATGTCTTCAGCAATAGAAGTCCAGTTGTTTTTAACCTTTTTTGGACGTTGTATCTAGTTCAGGGTGCCTTAACACAAAAACTGCAACATTTGTAGCCCATGTCTGGTATCCGTCTGTGTGTTGTGGCTCTAGATTTGCTGACCCCCCCCTTTCCTACTACACTTTTTCCCTCCACTCAACTGTCTATGAGTATGCTTGAATAGGGCACTTTGTAAACTACCAGCTTCTTTAGCAATTACCTTTTGTGAATTTTCCTCCTTGTGGAGGATATAAACTACTGTCTCCTGGCCATTTGTCAAGTCAACAGTCTTCCCCATGATTGTGTGAGCCACAATATGACCATTACCTAGCATTCATACATTAACAATGCTTTCATAGTGATTGAAATATTTCCCTCTAAGTATAATGAAAGCATAAAATATATGAATCTTGCTTTCTGAAAGGAGTGACAAAAACATTCCCACAATATGAATTTTTTCATTTTGTGGGAATATGAAACCGCCGCAGACGTTTTAAGATGTTTTGAGATTTAGCTGTGTCTATTTAGCTGTGTTAACTCAGATTCTGCTCGTCAATTACTGTTTTTCTGTATCAATTAATAAAAAGCTGTCAGTCTAAATTATAGTAACAAACCGTTAATAAATGAAGTTGTAAGAAAAAAACTTGTTTATGCTCTTTCACTTGCCATGAAAACATGATATGTCATGTTTTGTACTTCGGCGGAAAAAGGTGATTTCATTACATTTCATCACAGAGAGGGGGGGGGGGGGGGGGGGAGGCTGCCCATCTATTGCAATGATGAATGATAATTTTAATCTTTAAAAATGCAGTTGCTGCATAGACTCCGCATTGGATACACAAACATGTTTAGGAATTAATTACTTAATGCAAGTGAAAGCACAGACTGAGGATTTCAGCATTCACACAAGTTTAAAAAGATCAGTCATACATGTTGTGTTAAATACTGCAACAGCGAATGCTTAACACAGATGACTTCAGAGTGCACAAAATATTTAAAACTTGCATGTTTATTACTTGAAACAGGCTATTTCCTTCTAACTACATCATAATTTATCGTGCACAACTAGAGAGATATCTGCAATAATCACACCCTCGACCAGTTCAAGTCAAAACTCAAAACCCATCTGTTCAAAAGTGCATATTCTCTCTGATTGCTGGTTCCCAACTTTTATGGTTTGTTGTTTTTACCTTTATTGTTCTGTTTGTTCTGTACAGTGTCCTAGAGTGTTCTGAAGGGCACTTATAAAAAAAGTATTATTAATATCATAATATTAATTGAAAGGTCTAGCATGTAAAGATAGACTCCACACGTATACGTATTTCTCCCTTATTTCTCTGCATTTAATGTTTGGTATAATGATCTCTTACTGGATGGTGTCTGCAGCTACAAAATATTCTGGGGACAGGAACCCCCCCACCCCGCACACCCCCACACCCTCTTTCAGGCTGCTTCATACAGATAAGGCGTGGTCGACATTCCAAGAGGACAGCATTTATCAGGTTGCATGAAAAAAAAGTGGGCTAAAGCCTCCTTCAAAATAAAAGCCCCAGGACCTCGTCACCTTTGAAAACGATTGAAAATGCTCCTAATAGCAAACACGAACAATGATTATAATCTGTAAAAATGCATTTCCTACATAGACTCCACAACTGATACACAAACAGGTTAAACTGAATTAGACCAGTTAAATGCAAGTGAAAGCATAGTCTGAGGATTTATGCATTCATGTAAGTATTACTTGCAACATCATTGGCTATTTCTTTCTAGCTAACTCGTAATTTATAGTGTACAACTATAAATATATCTGCTATAATGTCACCCTCTACCAGTTCGATTTTTTACTCAAAAACAATCTGTTCAAAAGTGCATATAGTCTCTGTGATTGCTGGTTCACCGTAACTCTTACGGTTTGTTGTTTTTGCCTTTATTGTGTTGTTTCTGTACGGTGTCTATGAGTGTTCTGAAAGACACTTTAATAATAATAATAATAATAATAATTATTATTATTATTATTATTATTATTATTATTATTATTATTATTATTATTATTATTATTATTATTATTATTGTTGTTGTTGTCAATCCCTTTGTTGAATTACGTCAGTAACAAAGAAAAGGTAATTGGCTAATATTAAATGTGTATTTTAAACGCCCGTTATGATATTTAAAGACATTCGAGCATTGTTACAGTCCGCAACGTTTACGTCAGGTAACGGAGACTCGTGCATGCGCTCTTTTATTGTGAAGTTATTCCCGGAGCTCTCTAGACTGAGCGCAGCAGAAGAGTGGGACACCGAGACTATAGACTGAAAACAGAGACAATCTGTTCAGATTGAAGAAAACAGGGAGAGAAAAGGAGGGAAAGAAAGACAACATGATGAACAGCGCAGGTAAGTTAATTAACTATTTTAAAACTCGATGCGTCCATCTGTAGCACAGATTCTGTGTTCATTATTGGTCATAAAATCTTTTAGTGATAGGATCTTTTAGTGGTGAGTTAAGGGTTAACATTGGAAACTGATCTGGGAGACTGTGGCTACTTAAATTTAATTAAGCGCTTACGTACATTTTAGACTTTTCACATTTGTTTACGTATTAATTGCTTATGAAGAGGTAAATTAGCTGAACAGACTGAAGAAAAGCTTGTTTTGTTGTTGTTGTTGTTGCCCTTATTGGAACCTTATCAGTTACGTGATTGTTTTGTCTTGGCCATGATGTGAGAGACGATGTAATCCCACCTACCGCTAAAGTACCGTTTTTGTGAGTTGCAAATTATATATATATATATATATATATATATATATATATATATATATATATATATATATATATATATATATATATATATATATATATATATATATATATATGTGTGTATATATATATTTAGTTTAGACCACAGTTTAAATGTGGTAAGTATCACAGCTCACCTAATGGAAGAAGGCATCCAAAAGAGGCGCACATTCCTTCATTGAAGGATGTAGTCAAGGAAGGATTTTAGTGAATAGAAATGTTTAGATTTTCTTGAAGGCTTGACCTTATTCTTTATAACTGAAACATCATTTTAAAAAATAGGAATTGGAAGTAATATTAAGCTCAGAAGGAGAAAAAGAGAAATGAAACCAGGCCGTCAGTTATAAAAGTCAGAATGAAAATGAAATCTGTATCTTGAGTGTCAAGTAGCCTATGTTAAAAATTTACAAATAAGTCAAAATGAAAGCTTTGAGCTTGTTGCTGGATAAAAAAAAATTCTATTAGCATATTTATTTCTTTATTGTTTTATAACTAGGTCGATCTTAGAAAAAGCCACAACCTTTAAGTGAAATTACATCTCACATCTCAGCTGTGAGTTTTTGGACTGAGTAAATATAACTGAATCATATGTTGGTGGGTGGGGGGGGTGGGGGGGGGGGGGATAAAAGGAAAATGGCAATTTTTGTTGGTAGCACTGTACAATAAGGTACACAAAATTAGATTTACTACTAGAGAACACCTTGGGACCTAATCAGGAAACAGTGGGTAGTTAACCAGGGCTTACTGGGGAACACACAGCCCAGCCTTATTAGGAGACTACTGGTTAGAGACCTGGAAAACAAAGAGGAACCGATCAGGAGCTAATGGGTAGTTAATAATTGGTTCCTCAATAAGTACTTGGTATGATGTTTCACTTCATGAAGTTAACAGAATAGCCAGGCAATGATTTGGTACTCAGTAATTATGTGACAGACATAGTTAAGATGAAAGAATATAAAATTGCTAATGTCTTTCATCATTAAGTTTACAAAAGAGAGAATCATATAAAATCGGCAATCATTAGCAAACAGGTTTTTTAACAATTATTAGCTGTGACATCTCTAGTGCAGGGTCTATTCAGAACCCACATTCTTTGGTTACAAACCAGTGTTGCTCTAATAAGGCTTGGCAGCGTGGTCACCAGTAGGTACTGGTTAACTACCAATTGGTTCCTGATTGGTTCATAAAGCGTTCTCTAGTAGTTAATCAGATTGTGTGTACCTTTCTGTAAAATGTACCTGTTTTATTTTGTTCTGACACCTTCCTCACCCGAATTATAAAGCAATGCATTTGACTTCACTCCCCATTTTTGGGCATACATTTAAAACTGCCATAATAAATGCTCATTCAGGCTTGCACAGTGCTGCAGTGGGTAGCACTGTTGCCATGCATCAAGAAGGTCCTAGGTTCGAGTCCTACCCTTGCCCTGGGCCTTTCTGCATGGAGTTTGCATGTTCTCCCTGTGCATGCGTGGGTTCTCTCCGGGTACTCCGTCTTCCTCCCACAGTCCAAAAACATGACTGTTAGGCTAATTGGTGTCTCTAAATTCTCCTTAGATGTGATTGTGTGCGAGAATGGTTATTTTTCCTGTCTGTCTCTGTGTTGCTCTGAGATAGACTGGCGACCAGTCCAGGGAGTACCCCGCCTCTAGCCCATTGACAACTGGAAATAGGCACCAGCACCCCTCTCGTGTTAGAAAATGGATGGATACTCATTTATACCCATCAGATTTTTAGACCTAGATTTGTTGTATACTGTATTTGTTTTTGTTGTGAGAAAAATGTCAATAGGTGTACAGAAGAAAGAGTGCATCCTTGGTTAGCATTTTTGTTTGATAGTTATTATTTTAAAACACTTTTTTGTCCAGTAATCCAATCAAAACAACATTCATGGGCCACCAGCACTGCGGGGTTTTCTGTTAAGCCACATCATTTCTTTGAGTATTGATTGAGGAGTAGCTATACTGCAGAACTCTGTGAATCCTCCCAAGCCAGTGGGAACAAAATGTTCCCAAAAAAAAATTGGCCTCAGTCCAGGTTTTTTACATTTAGAATCTCTTCCTGTACGATTCCTTGGAATTACGTTACAACAGCTTTTCAACGGCTGCCTGGGGGAGTGGGAGGCAAGTGATTATGGGGAAATCCTGTTGCCCCCACCTTCTTTTTAGCTGTCTCCCAATGTTTGAGTAGTTTTCAGGTAACAGTATTTTTACATGGAATCCAAACCACTCAAATCAAGATTTTGAGGAAAATTTGAACGCACTCTAGTTGACATGTCATATTTGTTAAATACTCAAATACAAACACTTCTTCTGCAGAGAAAGATGTACCTTAGTAAAGCATGGTTTAAACTTTTCTTTAAGAAAGAGTGAGATGAAAACCACACAGCAATTATACCCAACTGTACCCTGAATGTTTTGTTTTCAGGGACATTTTCTTACTATGTACTTAATTTTACGTTCAAACATTATGTAAAAGTAATTTTAATTGTGGTTTTTCATCTGTGGATGAACCTAAAACGGCAGAAACTCTCTGCACATGAAACAAGAATGTTATGAGCTGATAGCTGGTGTATAATTTCATCTTTTGGCAGAAGTGCTATGTTACCTTTCAGGGACCTTTGCAGAGTCCCAATAAAATAAGTAATTTTAATTCATCATATCATTTGAAAATTAGAAATAATTGCCAGTTTTCTTTTCTGAATTAGTTATTTTGCTATGGACGTGTTAATTTCTTGGACATTTGTTATTTTTTAATTGTAGCATCAAAACAAATAACAAGCATCTGTGACTCATCAGAAGAACTCATTGGTTGTGCTGCAAAGCAAAATTGATCAATCCCAGAAAATGTATTAAACAGCTGATCCATATTCTCCAATTAATAATTTTTTTAGTAATCATCCTTTTTTCCCCTTAGTCTTTATTAGCCTTTAGTTGCCCAGGAAACATAGTTGGTCCTTCTGCATTCTCTTCTTATTAAGAATAAGATATGCCGTACTTCCATTATCTGGGCCAACTTGTGCTGAAACAAGACACCCACTAAAAATCCCTTGTCAAGTCTAAACATGGCCCAAGATATGTAATAAGTTCTGACATAAATCACAAGCTGAAAGTGAGTGAATGCAGCATTTGTCTAAAGAGGTATATTTGAAACCTTTCTGTAACGGAACAAGTATGACGGAAGAAAGTTTTACCACAGTTTCACCTTCATTGTTTAAACCGAAAACTCCAGTTGGAGTGCTTTCGCCCAATCCTTATCTCATGATTAGCAAAAGTCTTTGTGTCAGAAGAAGAAATCACAATACGGTGGTATAAATACGTGTGCTTGAGCCTTGGCTGATAGAACAGCTGCAGACTCAGAGTTCTCATCCATTTTGGCAGGTCTTATTTTGCAGAGAATTATTTTTTTCCCATGACATGACATTGAGCTGTTTCTGTTTCAGCTATGTATCCACCGCTCCATGCCCCGGCAGCCAACCCTTTCACAAACATACCTGGCTACGAGGGAATTGGAGGAGGTAAGAAGAGCCCATCTCACTGAAGTGTGCCTTTGCAGTGTGTTAACAGCTAATTTCCCATCATTTCTGCAGGTGGTTACCTTCCGCCTCCAATGCCTTTACAGCCAGTAGCTCCCCAGCCTGGTCCCATTCCTGATAACTGGAAGTAAGACCGCACATCATTGAGCTGTAACAGTCCGCAAATCACGTGCTGGTCTGTGTCTGCATCCAGAAGATATTTTGCATGTGTTTATTGTTGTTGTTGTTTTTTTAGCATTCCCGCCCTGTCAGAGGAAGCAGCTCGTGAGGCATTCAAGGACTATGTGCAATCCCATTGCTGCTACGGTTCAGGCCCAGCCAAAGAGGGTGTTATAACCAACACGGAGTCTTTTAACACATACAGGGTGATTATATTTCACATTATTCGTAATGCTTTCACTATTACTTCCGCAAAAAGTGGAAACGTAGCCTTAGTCTTAGTGAGGACATGGGCAGCGGTCGTTCTTGACCATGTGCAGCTGTCTGATCGACTTTTTTGGCAGACTTGCAAAGGCACCATTGCAGTAATCAATTTGACTAAAGATAACTGCTTAGATTAGTTTCGAGATCCTGCTGAGACATTAGTACTTTAATCCTGGAAATGTTTTTCAGGTGATAGAAGGACAACGTTGTAATTGTGTTTAGATGCTTTTGGAGGTTCAGGTCTGAGTCCATCGCTACTCCCAGATTTCGGGCCTGATCAGTGGCTACTAGCTGAAGCCTCTGAAGCTGTGTGCTAACTTCTGATCTCCTCTTTTGGTCTGAAAATTATTACCTCAGTGTTGTTGATTTGATGATCTCAGAGAAGAAAGACTCCCTTGCAATTTTCAGTTATATCTGTAAAGTCTCTCTTTATAGATGTTATAGTGAACCTGGAGTCTAGTCAACCTTCACTTTAATTTGAGCAATGCAGTCAATGATGTCTGTGGAAGTGGAAGAGTATGTTTGGTTAAAGGTTTCAGTGGCGTTGTCGTAAAGATGTGTGTCCTTATGATGTCTCTTTGGCTAAAGTCATTGGAAATTATGCTTTCAAAGGTAACAGAAAAGGGGTCAGATAGGGCAACATTAGTTACATTGACCTTGGAGATGTTTAGACCCTTACAGATGATCAAGTCTAAGAATATGTCCCTGTTTGTGTGTTGGCTGTTTAACATGTTGACAATTGCTTGTTGTGTGCCCTAAGCCGGAGTATGTCCAAGAAACGAAAACCAACCATGGTAACACGTGGTGACAATAAACGATTCTTGATTCTGTGCTGTCTGTTTGCACAAAGAAAACTGTAGTTTGGAGGCGTTGACTCAGAATAGGTGCTTTAATGAAATTAGTATAACCATATTTCTGTCTAAAACACGACATCAGGTTTATGGTCAGTAATGAAATCATTGATTTTTTTTTTCCTTTCAGAAAAATGTTTAATAAAGCTATTTTATATGACTTATAGGTTGATATTATCCTAAGTATTCAATGAAATTCAGCTTTATTCACGGTATATAGTGCCAATTCACAACACGTCATCTCAAGGCACTTTACAAATTCTATTTAGTCAAATCATACAGACAAATTGTATGATTGTTTAATACTGTCTGTTACCCTTTTCACTTTGTTGATTTTGTTCTTTCATGAGTTAGCACAGATATTTTACAACTATATCCCATCAGGGGAACAAGCTTTTCCTGGATACTGTCACTTCTGCTAGTTAATTCAATTCAATTCAATTCAATTTTATTTATATAGCGTCAATTCATGAAACATGTCGTCTATAGGCACTTTACAAAGTCAAAATCAATCATATTATACAGATTGGTCAAAAAATTCCTATATAAGGGAACCAGTTCATTGCTTCAAAGTCCCGACAAGTTACCAGCTCAGTGTGTATCACAGGGAAGTGATTTGATGGTCCTGAGCACAGACATTTTCAATATTTCACATATCTTTGATATGTGGAGGAGATAAGATGAGATGAGAAATTCCTTTATATTCCCACAATGGGGAAATTCGGGTGTGACAGCGGCAAAGACAGAGTTACGCACAATTAACAGTAATGAAAAAACAAGCTAATCTAATCTAAAGTTATTGCTGATGCAACAGAGGACGATCTTTGTCAGAAAGGTCCAAAATAAAAGTAAAAAATAAATACCAGAGTAAATATTGCACAGTTATTGATGATAGATTAGGAGCTCTGGAGGCTCTGTGGCTTTTGGAAGACTTTTGGTTCAGCAGATTTATACAGGGGGATCGTTGTTGATGGGGGAGCACCCAGCTAATTTCAGTAACAATTAAAAACAGGTAACCAGGACCAGTTCCAGTTATCATAGCAACTATATTAACAGCTATAAATCAGTTGTTTCCCTATAAAACAGGTTTAGTTTCTTTCTCACTACAAGGCTCCAAACAAATCCAGTTTTTAGAAAATATATGAAAAATCTATCATTAAGAGTCCATTGAGAACTGCTTGTCTCCAAGAGGTTTGCAACACAGCAGCACGAGCAACATGCATGATGAACTACTGAAGAGAAGATGTCCACGAGCGGCTGAATGCATTCTGGGAAGCGAGCCTACCGGCTATGTTTTCCCTTGAATAGACTTTTACACGTAGAAACATGTTTTATTGAATACCACTGTGCCTGGTTTTGTCAGTCACCCGATTTTAATCCTACATAATCGTGTAGATGAATGGATGAAGGAATGCATTTCAAGCCTTTCAAACATACTACAAATATCAGCTATTTAATGTTTCACGTTATGACAGCTTGCAACTAGAAATGCACCTGTTTTGGTTTTTGTACTTCCCATGGTTTCTTTCCTAGGTACCTTTTTAACATGTTAGCTTTTATTTAGTGCAATTAAGGTGTTAAAGTATGTTGTTTGCCCTGTAGTTGCGTCTGGAGACATTCACAGAGAACAGATCAACTGAAATGGCCGAGAAACCTTATGAAGGTAAGAGCCCAGTACTCGGGTCTGCACAACCCAGTCTGCACCCTAAATACCGAGAACATTGCTGCATTTGTTTCTAGAAGTTGAATAAAATGTGACCCGAATAGAGCCTCCAGCACAGATATTTTTATGAATTTACTTAAAACTGTTGGCAGAAGAGGGATAAACTGTTGGATGGTTTGTTTATGGATTACATGATGAACATTTATAGATGCTTATATGACTGTTTAGTTTTTATACCAAATACAGAAAGACCCTAAAAGATAAAAGATTACTATAAAATCTGACAGAATGAGTAACATGGAGTTATAAAACCTCATTTTTGATGACCTTTAGAATAACCTCCTTTTCTCCCATAAAAATATAAAATATATTCCACAATAGTCAATTACTATATTTCCTATTTTAGAGGCTGCTTTTTGTATAAATTGAATCAGGAAACATTTTCTTGGTTCCTTTTGTTGTGTAGTAAAACTTTAAACTACAATTGTGATAAATGGTTATTACAATAAAAACTAGGTTTTATGCTTTCTATAAACAAGAATACAAAGGCTAAAGATTATTTTGTTAGAATAATTGATAAGTTAAACTGCTATGTAAAAAAACAATGAAATGCAACTTTTCAGACACTTAGTTTCCAGTGTACTGAGGGTTTGCTCCGACTGGGTGTTTTTTCCTAACAGGAGAAATAGCTGACTTCTATGTTCAGCCCGCCCCCACACCCTGGGAGGTCAAGACCAAGACCCCACAACTCTTCACTAAGGATACCGAGGAGATACGTGTGCCCTACACCTCCTCCGTCAAGGTGATTCTTCTTAAAGGACACAAGTCAGCCTGCTTCTCGTGTTTTCTCTTACCTTGATCTCAGATGTAACTTTATGGACCCTTTAATTTGCTCTCGTGCCAATTTCATGTGAAGCATTATGGTTTTTGAAGTTATGCATTGTAGTAATCTACACTGACTTTTAACCACGTTGCAGAGTGATAAAACTATGTGACATCAAGCTTTCCTGGAAGCAACTCAGCTGATGACCAGTTTGGTCGCAGGCTTCAGCTGAAAAACATGCCGTTACGGGACATTGCTTTTTAACCTCCAGTATTCTTGAGAAAGCAAAGCCACATCTAGGATTTATTTAAGTCATTTACAGAAGAAAGTCAATGTTTGAGCTTTTGGTCCTCATCTTAAGCATTTCAGTCCTTTTGAGAAGCTTCATGATTTCCTTTTTGGAGGGCTTGTAATGTTCAATTTGTCAGTGAGTAAAGGTACTGATTTTCCATTCATGGAAGTTATAAAGGCCAATAAACACTATTAGGAGACTTCAATAAGAGTCTAGATGCACTTATAGCCACTGAGGTAACCCTCAAAGGGGCTAATACTTTTATTTGATTATCCAGAAGCATAACCGTGGGGGGAAATTATTTTAGCTGACAACAGTCTTTGCATTTTATCCTATCTTCATTGGTTTCCATTGCTGACTCCTTCTGTGTAATTTTGAAATCTGTTCCATGGAGTTATTTTTTCATGATTGCTTTAACAGGTGATTTAAAATCTTGTTGGAGAGTTGTTAGTAAAAAAAAAAAATACTGTCAAGCCCAAAATGTTTCATAGCCATGGCTGGTTAGAATTCTAAGTTATTTTATTTTGACTAGGAAGTTTGTTTTCTAAAAGATAATGACAACAGTACCTCTATGGAAAATTATCTATTTTATTAGCATTTTATGAACTCTATGTTTTAATCATTTTGCCTGTGTATTTAATTTATCCATTATATTTCATCTCAGTAAGTGGGTGTGTTTAAGATCTGACAAGAAGATCAATGTAAACAAGTGGGCCACTTATTTTAAGTCAGGACTTTAAATTATGACCAGCCTTTTGAGAGCCTGTGTGCTTCAAGCATGTTGTAACGCTATTTTGAACTCCTGTGTATGTGTGTAGGAATGTAACGCCTGCCGTGGCGAAGGGTCAGTGCCCTGCGAAGACTGCAATGGAAATGGATATGTGAGAAAATATTCAGTTTCAACATATATCAATAATAACATTTTGATTTTGTGGAATTACTTGATTTAATGGTTAGTTAAACAGATTAGTCAGCCCCAGTGCACTGCATTATGAGCTAATATTTAATGTTTTGTCTTTAGAAACAATGCAGGGACTGCAATGGCTCTGGTAAGAAGGAGGAGGAAAACTGCAGTCATTGTAACGGAACTGGAAAGGACAGGTAACTGGGCTCATGAACACAATGCTTAATGAACTACTGAAGAGAAGATGTCCACGAGCGGCTGAATGCATAGCCTGCCAGCTTCAACTGAATAAGCATTTACCTAAACATGCAGACACATACAGTATTTCACTGAATAACACTTTGCCTTGTTGTGTCAGTCATCCTGTTTGAACCACCTATAACTGCATAGATGAATGAATGGAGGAATTCATTTCAAGCATTTCAAACATTAAAAGCAAAACATAAAAGAACACAAAAGAAAAAAATTAAAAACAAAAGAAAAAAATACAGTTTTAAGTTGATAAAACGTCATACCAGAAAACCTCATGCAAAATCTACGCAGGTAATCAGAGGTGGGTTTAGTAGCCACAAATTTTGCTCAAGTAAGATTAGCACTACTTCTCTATATTTTTACTCAAGTAAAAGCAAAAGTAGTCAGGCAAGAAATTATTCAAGAGTAAAAAAAATATTCTCAGAAGACTACTTAAATACTGAGTTACTAATTATAACATCTGATTTAATATTTTTTTTAAATATGTAGTCATATAGACAAATATATAAAGTTATCATAAGTTTATATAATAAAGATAATGGTGGCGCAAGAGCTAGAGAGTTTGTCCTGTAACTGGTGGGTTGTCGTTTCAATCCCATGCTCTGACAGTCACAATCGTTGTGTCTTTGGGCAAGACACTTCACCTGCATTACCTGCTAGTGGTGCTGATGTATGTCAGTCTGTCCCAGGGCGGCTGTGGCTACTAACATAGCTCTCCACTGTCTGTGGGTGAATGACTGACTGTTGTCGGACTTGATAAAGCACTGTACAAGCCATTTACCATTACAATTTAAAATAAAAAATTACAAAATAACAAATTTAGGCAGAAGAAACACTTCTAAATCTTTTTTCGATTAAGCTTGAAAGCAACACTTACAGCGGGTAATGCATATACACTATGTTAGAGCACTGCAAGGTACTTCAAATGACAATATCTACTTTTTACTATTTGTTCACCTGTCACACATCCATAAATGGCTCAATAAGCACAGCAGACAGTATAAAACAACAAAGCTTGTGTGCAAACAAGAAGTTTCACTTCAACAAAAATTGTAGGTGTGTGTCTCTGGTGCATTTTTGGTCAAAACAAGTCTGTTCTTTATTCAGTGAAGTTAGTCACGGTGGGTAGAGTAGCCAAACAGTTTACTCAAGTAGGAGTAGAAGTACTTCTTCATAATATTACTCGAGTAAAAGTAACGAGTACAGTGCAGTAAAACTATTCCTAAAAGAACATTTTGTTCAAAATGTTACCACTTTTTAATTGAAAAATATGTTTTTTTTTTCCTTTATAGTTGCTGATAACTAAAACACAGCCTGTTTGTCATATTTGATATTTGGATTTCTAATATTTTATTTAGAAAATCACATGCATTTTTTGAGGACATTTAGTCAATGCATTTCTAATTAGAAAAAATTAAGAAAAAGAACGCTTAGTGGCAGCTCCTAATGTATAATATTTAGTTATGTTTATAGGTTGTGATACTGGCCTTTCAAATAAGTTGGTATGAGTGGTGTAGTATCATAAAGGGCGAAACTTAAGAGACACTTCCAGTTAGATAGGAGTGAAGAGTTTATAGATACATTTTTATATGAAAAAAATGTGATATTTTATTTGGATTTAGCACTCGGCAAGCAAAGCTTTTTTTCTATTCAATGCATGTGCAAACAAGCCATCACAAAGAAAAACAAATATCTGCTTTTTAATAATAAGGAGGTTCAGTTTTGGCCAAAAACGAGAGAATATGTGGGGATAAATGGCTAAATTTAAAAATAAGATTCAGTTTAGTTTTTAATATTTGATAACTTTTAGTATTGAAGAAATATGAGCCTAGAAAAAGCATGAACATAATCATTCATATGCTCAGTGTGTCACACTTCTAACTGAGTTTATTTTTTATTTTAATTTTTTTTGCAAAGGTGTTCAAAGTGCAACGCAAAGGGAAAAAAGAAGTGTGAAACCTGCAATGGAAAAAAACAAGTGCTGACCTACGTAAAAGTCAAAGTAGAGTGGTAAGTGTTCATTGGGTGCCAAAGTTGCACTAGGGAAGGATTTACATGCCTATTTAGGTGTTCTGTAGGTATTCTGTAGAAGTCCTTGATAATGTTGAATTGTGTCCCTTGTGTTTCTGCATTAGTATTTTCAAAGGGTCAAGTATTTTAATCACTACCTTAATTAAATGAACACTAACCCAATAGATGGAGGGCTAGGTGTAACCCTAGGAAAAAAACTCCAATGGGTTCAATTATTTTCTATTTAAAAAAAATACTACTTAATGATTCAGAGTGTTCTTCAGGCACCTGTAAGAAAACATACACTGTCCTTTTGATACCAGTTTTTCAATTAATATAGTGGTCATTCTTCAGCACCATTTGAGTTGGATAAAAGAAGCTATGAAAAGTCATCTGTGGTGTTTTGTTTTTGTAATCTCTGAAGATGTGAATGTGTTTGCTTGTTTCTAAGAAACCATTCAAATTGTTAAAATTACATTTAAGTTTTTTTTCAGGTCTTGTTAAAAGGTTCAAAACATATTAAGAGTGTGTTCCTTTGGTCTTTGGGTGTTTATGGCTTGCTACTGAAGCTCGAAATATACAGTTGTTTCTGCAGTGATGATTCGTTATTATGTGTATCATCACGGAACACCAGGACACACAAAACTGAGGAGTTTCTTTTAGTCCATTAGTTAAACAAGAGCACTTAAGAAAACAATCATGTATCCGGCTGCTCTGTTAGGATCTTGTGTCAACAACTCTAGTGCAATTGTTTTACTTCAGTTGTTGAAGGCCACTACCTTGCAATGTTTAGACATGTCCCTACTTCTACACCCTGATCAGATAATTAAATCATCAGCTAATTATCTGATTATCTAAAACTTGCAGGACACAGGCCCTTGAGAACTGGGGATTGTAATCCTTGCTAGAGAATAATTAAACTGGCCAGCCAGCTTGATAATGTATAACAATCTCCATTCTGCACATGGTCAATCTGGGACTGCTCTCATCAAATCCGTTTGGTGAAAGGAGATATATTCAGCAGAACTCGCCAAGCTGATTGGGCGAAGCGACACCTAGTGCCCGCCTACTAAAGGTTGGTTTTAGCCAATTACGGAATCAAATTAAAACGTGAGCAGCACCACCATGAGAAACCACAAGAAGGTAAGCCGGTTAAGGCACTTCTTCCTGTTCTTCTTTCAAAGATGGAATTGTGGATTCTGACAAAACAGATGTGATAGCAGCAGTTATGCATGCGTCTTCCTGTGCTGCCATGTTTATGTTAGTCCGGCTGTGGGCTTGTCAGTCCTTGCTTTTTTTTTTTTGCACCAGTATGTCCCGCCTTAAACCACAATACTGCAATATGATTGGCCCGAACGATTTTTGGTCCGGACACAGGCAGTACACATTGGATTCTCGTGTTTTTGTGAATGCACAAATACTTCAAGAATTCCTCTTACTGGCAAGTTTAGTGAATAATAAATAAAATTGGTGAATTTTAGATATTATTCACTGCAAAATATACTGTATTATTTGTGTTTTAATGGGTCTTAAGAGGAATACTGTTGATGTTTATGTGTAGCATTTAAACTATCAGCTTCATGATATTGTCTGTTCCAATTCAGGAAAAACAATGTGGACGACCATTTAGTGGAGCAAAACTGTAGCCTGACGGATAGTGAGTTGAAGTCTGTGAGCGGCAAGGAGTTGTACAAGATCACCCAGATCATGGTACACGCACACACTTCTTGTCGCATACTTCTAATATCCATTTGCTTTAAATTGTAAGGTTTTTGTTTACATTGTAAATTGCTTGAATTAGTTTGCTTATGTTAAGCAAAGAAAATGTTGAACTGTATTGCTCCACTGCAATTTTATGTCAGTTAGTCAAGCTTATCCATACAGCGCTTTTTATCACATGTAGCAAAAAGTGTTTCACAAAGGTTAAAGTGGGACAGATATTTAATCCCTAGACACAAACACAAAGTTTTGAAGTTTTCTGTTTTCAAGTTATCAAGTCAAGTCAAGACAGATGGATAGACAGAAAGATGGAATATGCAAATAGAATCAAGAGGAATTAAAAGTGTGAGAAACAAATTAAAAATAGCGAGTGACAAATTTTTTTTTGCATATATAGCAAATTTTTAATTCTTTGAGTTTTTATAAGTCTCAAAGTCTGGGATAGTCATTTCAATAGTATTTTAAATAGAATCTGTGGAAAACTGAAGTCAAGAGTTAAAAAACATTTCAGATAAACAATATAGCATCTAAATTCATGCAATAAGGAACAGAAATAAACATTTTGAAGATTCTGTGTATGAAATGTTTTCTCATACTTGTAAGGTCTGGAAAAGCTTGAAAAGTTTAAATGATAATAATAATGATAATTATTATTATTATTAAACTACTATTTACCATTGAAATTGCAATGTATTGTAAACTCTACTAGTTCACATCTCTGCATGCCAGTGCTGTATTTTATACACGCAAATGTAAAGGAAGTAAATACATTACAAGATTATAGAAGCTAACATTGTTAAAAAAAACAAGTTAAAATCTAAATGTCTTGAGAAGATCCTCAAGGAAAGGTAGTAGGTCATTAAAAGAAGGTTGTTTTATTAAGTTTTAGGCTCTATTTGTTTTTCCTCTCAGGTCTATCCGCTGCATGGGTTCCCGAACCCAGACATCGTTGAGGCCTCTGACCGACTGATCAAAGAGCATCAATCCAAATATGCTCAGACCTCCAGGATCCTGCAGCAGGTTGGTTTTGAAAAATAAATATGACAAAACACTTAACCTATTAAAGACCAGGCTGGGAAATTCTGATTTTAGGAACTAATCTAAATAAAACAATCTAAAGTGTTGTCTTGCCTGCCTTTTAAGTTCATTGTACATTTCACAAGGCGTTTTATTCCTTTTTCATCAAAACCAACTATATTTATGTTTCTTTCAGAGACAGACCGTTGAGTTGATCCCTGTCACCAAAGTGAACTACAAGTGGAAAAATAAAATGTACGTCTACTATGTTTACGGAAATGAGAACAAAGTCAGTGCCGACGACTACCCCGAAACCTGTTGCTGCTGTGTCATCATGTAGACCAAATGTTTACTTTCTGCATTTTATTTCAACTCTAATCTCCATTGAAAGGATCTAAATCTAAAACAATGTGTCCAAAATAGGTTTTCAGAGATGAGTAACATTTGTAGTATTACACAATGTCGGGCAAGACCTCTGATGTGTTATCATTTATTTTACATTGTTATACGATGCTATACTAGAAAAAAAATCATTGATCCAACGTAAAGGTAAATAACTGTCTTTTAAATTACTGGTACCTCTGGAATCCGTTGTTGTTGTTTTTTTTACCTTTCTATGGGCACTTTGGCTCTCCGCTTTATCTTTTATTAGTTTTACTTTGATATATGGCAATGAGTTATAGGCTTATCTTCTAACTATTACACCGATACCTCATAAATGTTATATACATGTTTAAGTTTACAATAGCAATAACAATTACAACTAGATAGTGATAGAATGGGTGATAAGTGCATTTATATAGGACATTAGAGCCAGTCGGATGATGGAGAAAGCGATGTTTCTTTTCAATCACTACTGAACCTGGTCCAGGTCGGACGGGTTTGTTTCTGTGCTTCATCAGGTTATAAACCCCCATCTCACTAAACTGTGGAGAAATTATGCAACAACAGAAATCAGTTGACTCTATCATGATTGTAAACTGAGCCTTTTTTAAGGTCAGGTGAATGTAATCGGAAATATTTAGTCACCTGGAGATCTGTTGTTACGGGGATGGGTGGACTGCTTATATTGTAGACTAAAAGCACGACCACAAGTCTCTCAACTTTCCAGCTTGTTTTGTACAGTACTGCATGCTTCCTGCTGCCGCTTTCGTCTTTTAGAATATGTTAAAGTCTACTTTAGCATCTCATATCTTATTTTATGCAGGTTTCACATAATTACCATGACATACCTTAATTTGGAAGAATAGGGCTCTCGTAGGACAAGTTTAACAACTTGCATATCAATGAGAAATGGGATAAAGCCACTTCAGTTTTGTTTTTTCTTTACCAGTTATGTTTACACATCCATCGATTCATCCATTTTCTTAACATGCCTATCCTTTGTGGGGTCGCAACTGGTGCTGTTGCCTATCTATGTTTACCCAGCTATACCGTATATTTTTGTTTCCGGTAGGGCTGTCAAACGATTAAAAACTTTAATCACTATTAATCGCATAATGTCAATAGTTAACTCAAGATTAATCGCATCTTGTAACATTTTATTTCTGAAAGTGTAAAAGCCTATTTGGGCACTTTAAAATGCAATTTTGCAGTAAATGACACTAATAAATAGTTTTTCATTTTTCAAGCACTTTTCAGAATTGGAATGAAAACATCCTGGTGCCATAAAATGTTAAACTCTGGCCAATAATGGCGAAATCGCTTATCATAATGCCCTGATGTTTACACAATGTGCAAACAAATGTGTAAATAAATACCTGTTTTCATGGCGAAATATTGTTTTGCCTCCTAAACAAAGATAGACATGGTATTATGCATAATCATATAAATTAATACATTTTACATTTTAATAAAGTTATAAGTTTTATTGTTCATTTTTTTCACTTTCTCTCGCACATCTAATCCTGAGCTTTCACACCAACAACAATAATTTCTTTGTATATTTTTGCATGCTGTTTATAGACATGTTCATACACACAATTTTTGTTAAAGCCTGAAAAAAGGTTTTAAATTTCAAGGTCATTCCAGAGTCTTACACTTTGCATGCAACCGGGGCAGGAGCGTAATACCCTTTAAAGAGAACTATTTAGCACAGCTTGCATGTGCTGACACTGTAACTACAGGGTACATATTTGGTAATGTGATTCAGCCTTAATTTGTCAAATACACAGACAAGAAATTATAAGCATTAACGTATGGTTTAGGGGTTGGCTTTCTGCAGAGTTATCAGCGTGTAAAAACTCATCTTCAGAATCAATCTCTGCTCAAAATGGCAATCTGCACTGCGTAATCTACTTTTAGCAGTTATCACAACCGTAAACTGCAGAAAATACGGGCAACATTGCTCCCTCTGCCTTTACTCCCTCGGCTCCTATGTCAGTCTAGAGGAGGGATGAGGTAATGAGGCGCAGGGGTATTCCAGCTGGTTATACTCAAAGCGTCTGTAGTGCAAGCAGGTCTCCTAATAACTCGTGTTTATCATCACTTATTTTAGAGCCCAAATAAGCGCTTTCACTTTCAGAAACAAGCTAAAAAAATTTATAATTTACAAGCGACTTTAGAAAAAAGAAGGCCAAAGTCACATGAAATAAGCGGACTTGGCAACAGTACGCTCGGGTTTGTTTTGCTACAGTCTCTAGCATTCTTGGAACTACGGAAAGCGCCGAGGGTAAAAGAAAAAAAAAACAGTCCGTAGAGCTGCGGGGAGAAAACATTAGGGAACGGTGTGTGTGTGTTTTGATGCGCGACTAACTCGCGACAAAAAAATTGTCGACGTTATGGTCTAACAAAGTCAACGCGGTAAAACTGACAGCCCTAATCTCCAGATAAAACTGCCAAGTGAGACGGACTCTGTTTGCATTGTAAAAATCTGATTGACTTGGTGCCTCTTAACTATACCTCTCTTTTTCCAAATCTATGTGTTGCTATATTGTGAACACAGCAGCCTTTTGTGTACTTTGTTGTAATGTTAAAGAATTGTGAAAAATTACTAACGATTAGCTTTTTGTCAAAGCCATAAATGCCTTAAATACAACACTGTGACTAACAAATGTTTCTGCCACCAGTGTCTAACCTGTTCTTCTGTTATCCAAATGATTAAAAAAAAAATCCAAACCTTTTTTGCCACAGTTGAATCTGTTTCATGGCCGTTTAAGGTAAGCCGCCACAGGATTTAGTGATCAGTGATTATTAGATGTAGTAAGTGAAGCTGTGTCCAAACTCTTGATTGCTCCTCCGTTGGCCAAAATTATGTCTTCAGTTTTGTTTTTTTATTCAATTGTACAAAATTTTGGCACATCCATGTATTGAATTCTTCTAAGCATTTGCTCTGTGCTTGAATGATTTCATAATCACTTGGTGACATGGTGATCAGGGTTTCCCGCAGCGCTATCTTGGCGAGGCGTCTTTGGCACAGGAACGATGCAGGACGACTTCCACAGCACGGGGACTCTGTGGAGGTGCATGCTCAGCTCAGGCTGAAGACAAGGCTAAGTACTCCACACAGCTGGTCGGCGCAACAAAGCTAAAAAGATAACAAATAGTAATAAACAATTATATTTCAAAGCCATAAATTATGAAATACCACAAGCCACAGAGACAATATCAACCACTAAGTCATATAAACTGGCTTAATTAAACAATAAAGTTGCTGTCAGGAATTATTTTTTATCAGTGACTTCATTACTGACCACAATCTTGATGCTATGTCCTCAACAGAAGCATGGTTACATGAATTCAATGTGGCACCTATTCTAATAGAGTCAACATGTCCGAACTACAATTTTCTTTGTGAGAGCAGAAGGCAAAGGTGGAGGAGTGTCCACTCTGTTCAGTGATTCACTGAAGTGTAAAAAGGCGTTTTTCACTAGGTGAAGGAAAATTTAACCCCTTGAATGTTTGGCTTTCCATGTAAAGAGCCCGGTACAAACTATGTTCTTGAATGTTTACAGACCTCCTAAGTCCAAATAAAACTTTTTAAATGATTGTAATGACCTCCCATCTGTGATATGTGTTGATTACGACTGTTTAATTACTGTGGGAGACTTCAACATTCACGTTGACAACCCTGAAGACAGAGATGCAAAAGAACTATGTGACGCACTTAGACATTTTTGTTTGACTCAACATGTTAAACAGCCAACACACAAACAGGGACATATTTTAGATTTGATCACCAGCAAGAGTCTAAATATTTCCTTTTCATGCTTTTCATCCATTCATGCTGATGTTGTCCTATCTGACCACTTTTCTGTTATCTTTGAAAGCATAATGGGGGTAACTGTGGGTCAGTGGGTAGAGTCAGCGTCTTGCAATCAAAAGGTTGTGGGTTTCTGCTTCCTTCTGTCACATGTTGATATGACCCAGGGCAACACACTTAACCCCAAATTGCCTGCCGATCTGCGTAACTGTGTATGAATGTGTAGGCATTAATGAGTGTTGGGGGAATTGGGTGAATGTGACTAAAGTGCAAAGCACTTGTGCTCAGTAACTAGAAAAGTGCTATAAAAATTCAGTCCATTTATCATTTCCAATTACTCAGTTATAAAAAGAGAGATCAAAAGAAAATGCATCTTTAAGGACAACGCCACTGAAACCTGCATCCAAACTTACTCTTCTACTTCCACTTTGTCCTGCAACTCAGCAGATGAACTAGTAGATAACTTTCAGCCTAAAGTTTCAGAGATCATTCACTGCATTGCTCCAGTTAAAGTGAAAGTTGTTTCTATTTCATTTCAGTGAACCTGTAACCATGTGACATACATCCCGCCTCGGGTCAGGAGCATTATGCCAAATTAATCGCACCTGTGGGTGCACGCTCCACAGTATATGAACGACGTGCGTGCACATACTCACGCTCTTTCTTCCTCCTGGTCGTCTTATTTCTGCTCTAGCATTATGTGAGTTGAGTTTCTGCTGTGTGGTGAGTTTTTCTTTTACTCCCGTTAGAAAAAAAAGAAAAAACTATTTGAGGGAGACATTGTTTGAGCTATTAGTTTGAGCCGCTGGCCGCTGGCCGCTGGCCGCTGGCCAGACAAAAACATTTAAACTAATAGCAATACGGATTTGAAATGTGAAGCAAGACCACCGTTTAACCTTAGGAGGGCGCCACACTGATGATTTTAGATATAAATGAAGGATTTCAACAAATGTGCACCAATTTGTTAAAATAATGACCAGGATATGTAGACAGCACTATAAGACTTCCGTGTTAACAATTTATTTGCAAAAAAATAATTTATTTATAATTTATTTGGGGGTTGGGGGAGTTACCCTTTCATGAAAATAACAAAGTCAGCCTTCCATCATTTGAAGAACATTTCCAGGATTAAAGGACTGATGTCTCAGCAGGATCTCGAAAAACTAACCCATGCGTTTATCTTTAGTCGAATTGATTACTGCAACGCTGTCTTCACAGGTCTGCCTAAAAAGTCAATTAAACTGCTGCAGTTGAGTCTCACTAAGATTAAGAAAGTAAAGCACATCACCCCACTTCTAAAGTCCATACACTGGCTCCCTGTATATCAGAGAATAGACTTGAAATTTTCCGGTTAGTCTATAAATCACTGAATGGCTTAACACAAAAATACATCACAGCCGTGTTGTCAGTGTATTAACCCTCCAGACCACTCATGTCTCCTAGCTCAAATCTCTGCATACCCAGAACCAGAACCATGCATGGAGAAGCAGCACTTAGTTCTTATGCTCCACTAACCTGAATCTGTAAGAAGACTACAGTAAGTGCTGAAAGCCGGAGTTCCTTTAAATCAAAGTTAAAAACCTATTTCTTTAGAGTTGCCTTTGAATGTTAGTGTTGAAGTTTGTTTTCCACCTTATCTTATATCTTGACCTGCTGCTACTATTCCATTGTAATATGCTTTCTTCTGTAATGTTTTCCTTTCTTATGTGCTATTCATGTACAGCGCTTTGAATGATCTTGTTAATGAAAATGTTATACAAATGAATTTACCTTGTCTTGCCTTTATAGAACCAACAGCAGCAACAGTTTGCTACATAGCATAATTTCATAGCAGATATGTTGGATTATGGCTAGAGAGTTTGTTGAGGTGTAATGATAAAAATCAAGCAGGCTATTTGTAAGACAGAAAGCAGAGTCTCTTTGGAGTTGAATAAGACAAAGTTCAAAAGTGGATCTATGTTTATGATTAATTATAATGCATTTCCGTATTTTTTTGTTTGTTCCAAAAACACAAAAACTTTGACATTCACTTATTTATTTATTTATTTTTTCAGTAGCAGAGTGAATCAGTTCTTCTGATTTTTTTATTTTTATTTTGTTTGATAACTTGATCCAAAATGTGGAAGACATGAAACCGGTAAGATGACACTGTAATTGATTTGCAGGTCTACAGTACTCAAAAGCCTCTATAGCCCTGGACTCTCTTTTCATGACACTCAACCCTGGGGTGAAATTTCTATGACACAAAGAGGGATTCACATCTGATCGCAGAATGGGATCAGTGTTCTTTTCTTTTTACTTTACATCCTTCAACGCCATTGAGAACTTACTGCTTTCATGTAGCATTATGGTTGAGACCCCCCCCTACACACACACACACACACACACACACACACACACACACTCACACACAATCACACACACACAATTTTTGCTGAAATAATCAAGACTTTTTAATAAACTGTAGGAACAATCTGCTAGTGCTGCTGTAGGAACATGTAGTTTGTGAAAAATGGCTCTTTTTTTATTAGGATCCCATCAAGAGCCTGGTGGAAAATACAAACGAAAATATAAGGGAAACATATTTCCTCAGATCACTATGCATTTTAAATTTCTTAGCAATATATTCCCTTGGTATATATTCCCTTTAAACAAGGATTTGTGTTAGTTTAAGGAAATGAGCACGTACTTGTTAACTGATGTTTTGCTTTTTATTTTGTTTTTTTGAGAACAAGGCACAAATCATTATCCTGTGCATTATTGTCAAGTGGACAAAAAAAGCATTAATGGTTTTCAAACTTTTGGCATAAATTAAAATCTGCAAATTTTGTCTGTTCTTTTATACAAAACAGCTGAAGCTCAGACAGCTTTCTGTTCATTCATTATCACTCAGCGAGTCAGGGGACTTTTACAATAAATCGTTAAATGTCCTCTTGGACCTACATGCAGCTGTTAAAACTAGCTCTGTCATCTTTGTCTGTTCAGCTCCCAGGTATAATGATGAGCTGAGGTGCATGATAGCAGCTGAACGCGCACATGAGTAACAATACCTCACTTTCCCCAAACAGTCCTATCGGGAACATCAAAATCTCAATATAAAAGCATCCATGAAGCTATTTAATTCAATCCAGATTTATTTATATAGCACCAATTGATAATACATGTCATCTCAAGGCACTTTCCAAAGTCCAATTGAATCAATTCATACAGACAGATTGGTCAAAATGTTTCCTATCTAAGGAAACCCAACAGGTTGTGTCAAGTCTTGACAAGCAGCATTCACTCCTCCTGAAAGAGCGTAGAGCCACAGGGAGAGTTGTCTGCATTGTTGATGGCTTTGCAGCAATCCCTCATACCGAGCATGCATGTAGCGACATTAGAGAGGAAAAATCCCCTTTAACAGGAAGAAATCTCCAGCAGAACCAGGCTCAGTGTGAACGGCCATCTACCACGACTGACTGGGGATTGAGAAGACAGAGCAGAGACACAAAAGAGCACAGAACCACACATTTATCCAGGTAAAAGCCTGGAAGAATGCCAATCTTCTCTAACTAAACACATCAAAAAGGGAAGCTGTTCTAGTTATCGCCCCGCCTCAGATTCACTCATCTCTGACCTCACCCATAATCTTTTCTGGCCACAACATTTTGCCTTTCTTCTCCAATCACCAATCTTTATGTAAGATTTTATCCTCATCTTACAATTGAAACTCACATTAAACATCTCTGTAAGACCTCATTTCATCTCAAGAACATCTCCAAGTTCTGTCTAGTGCTTTCCTTTTTTGATGCTGAAAAACATTTTTTGTTTTCATCTCCTAAAGGCTTGTCTACTGCAAAGCACTTTTGTTAACAGAATTATTTTTACACAATTCCATCCAAACCTGACTAAAAACTTAAATCTTTACAAAACAGTGCAGTCCAGATAGTGATGAAGCAAGGGAAACACCAACACATTACCCCAATCCTTAAATCTTTCCACTGGCTTTACCATCTCTCTCTGCATTGGAAACGTCTACAGCAATTTTCCAAACTCCCTTAAAGAACTGCTCACTGCCCAGACATCAATACGGTTCTTCTCCTCTAATTCCTACCAGCTGTATCCCACCGGACAAAACTGTGCACCGTGGGCAACAGGGCACCTCATCTGTGGAACACCATCTCCAACCAGCTGAGCATACCACAGATTACAGATTTTTAAGGAATGACTGAAGACTTTCTTTTTTTAACATCTGTTACAGTGTTTAAATGCATTCTCAGTTTAGCTGCCTTTAGATCTTGCTCTATTTTCTGGATTTTTACATTGTCACGCAAGAGAGAACATAAAACACTGGTTAAATGCTGACAAAAAACATGGAAAACCATGTAACATTGTCCTTCCACTTTGCAAATGTACCATGCACTACTTCATGTTGTTTAGCCTGTAAAATCCTAATAATATACATTACATTTTGCAGTTGTAGCATGACAATATGTGCAAACTTCAAAGATTCTTATTACCTTTGCAGCACACTATTTATTCATCCACCCAGCCATCATTTAAGAGTAAGTGGACTGGATATCAGACTTATCAATCCCTAGACAGTCTAAAGTCCATCATTTTCTAAAGTTGCAAATCTGTGTTGATGTACAATAGGTTATTGTATTTATTTTATTAAAGGAAACAATGAGCAAAACAGGAATGGCACGACTCATCTTTGTTGTCTAATATTGTTAATGAAGAAAATCCATTTAGGTTAAATCCACCCTCCTCGTCTCTGTGTAGTCTGATGTTATCCAGAGGTTTCAATCACATCAGCTCCAAAACGGCCTTTGTATCATTAGCTCAGCAGTGAACACTCTGTGATAAAGAGACAAGATAAAAAAAAAAGGCAAGCCAAGAATCTGTTTGATGCATCCTCCATATGCGTGAGACAGTGATTGGAGTCTGTCTGACTTCAAGACTCTTATCAGTATGGATAAACAATGAATGTGCTCCTCCAAGCTGAAAGAGAACACGCTCATTCTTAAGTAGTCCAACAAAAGTTCCCTCATCTCATATATACATTTAATATTTTTCTGATTTTCTGATGATTCCACGTCGCAGTTTAAGAGAAGAACAGATAGCAGCTTAGCTGTATATTCCAAATGTCGTGGTAAAAAATTGACTCCTAAGTCAACACTATCAAAGTTTGCTTTCATTGGCAAACCCGTGTTAGGTTCTCTTCCTCGTGGTCTGATATGAGGTTAAAAATAAACTGCTGGGAAATCTTACAGGCCAAAAACGTGCAAGGCGTTGAGACGCATCACATAGTTTTGTTAAAACAGCTATAGCGCCTCGATAAAAAGATGGACTATCCATAGTTGTGAATACACGGGCAGTATGTCGACCCAAAAACTAGAGTCACAAGTACGGTGCCTGAATCTGGTAGGGCATACTCGCAGTGGTGGCTGAAAATGTCCTTTGTCTAGACAGCAAAGCAGTGGGCCAGTGCAAGATATCTTCTGTAGGGAATGTTTGATTTAAAGGGGACAAATTATGCATCTCGATTCCTCCTTTTCACATTTTTTAATCATTTAGTTGTGGTGTATAAAGTGGAACTAGAATGCTTTGGTCTGATTTACTCTTTAATTTACCCCCACATTTCTCCTTTTTCCCCCTGTTCTCAGGTCTGTCTGAGAGCAGCTCGTGTTGGTGCCCCCTCCGAGTCGCGGAGCGCTCCACTCCACCCCATTTGGCCATTTTTGGAGTATGCTTGGGGACAGTGTGATGAGCAACCGAACATTTTGACTTGTAGCTTCATCCACTTGTAGCTTCAGCGTCCTTGAGCTTGGGCTACAAAATCAGTTCGCGAAATAAAAATGACGGCTTCGCAAAATTAGTAAGCTGGATGTCCATGACCTTGTTTAGCAGCTCTGCAAGCAAATACTGTGACGTAATTGTTTGAAAAAAATTTAGCCAACAGAGAACAGAGAAAACTGAACAGCTTGAAAAATATGACATTATCATACTGACATTGCTATGTCGTGCAGGTTCTGTTAGCTGCAAATCCTGGACAGGATTGTCTTGTTCCACCACATCCCAAATGGTGCTCTGATAGACTTAGATGCTGTGACCACTGGGATGCAGTTTATTCATTATCTAAACTTGAAAACATGGTGCATCTTCCTGCTGTAAGTAGAAAGTATGTATACACTGGTATTAAAAGGATGCTCATGCACTGCAGCAATACTTAAGTATGCTTGTAGAGGTGAATAATGCATTAGTAGTAGTAAGGACCTCAGAGTGTACCAAGAAGATATTATCCACACCGTTACACCAGCATTAGCCAGAAGTGTCAATGGAAGCAGTAGAGATCCATGTTTTCATGCTGTTTAAGCCAAATCCTGACCCTACCTTCTGAATGTCACAGCTGAGATTGGGATTCATCCAACCATTCGATTCATCTGTTACTTTCTGATTTTGCTGAGAGTTAGCCTCTGTTACTTGTTCTTTGCTGACAGGATTTTCACCCAGTGTGGTCATACTGCTGTAACTCGCTGTCTTTGATATTCAATGTCCTGTTTATTTAGAGATGGTTTTCCAGATTCCTGGGTTGGAAGGAGCAGTTAAGGCAAGAGATAAGATAAGAAACTGCTTTATTCTCCCACAATGGGAAAATTATTTGAGCAACTGTTAAACTTTCTTTCATCTTAACCTTTCTACTCAAACTCTTCTTACCTCTGACACATAAAAGACTTTTTGCCCACTCTACTGTTTCTTTTTTTTTCTTTTGTTTTTAGAGTATTCTCTGTGAACCAAAAGGGTGGCTGTGTTTGAAAAATCTCAGGAGATCAGCAGTTTCTGAACTCCTCAGACGAGTCCATCAGGCAACAACAACCATGTCATATTGCAAATGACTTAAAATCCTATTTTCTCCATTTTAAAGCTCAGTCTGAACTTTAAGAACGCATCTTTACAATGTTCAGATGCCTTAATGAATTAAGTCACAGACCTGGCTGATTTATTGTCAGTGCTGATGAGGAACTTAACAGGTGTTCCTAATAAAATGGCCGGTGTTTCTTCTATTCTATATATTCAGAATGCCCTTATTTAAGGTTGCTTCTGCTTAGATTCATCAACATACCAGCATCTTCTTATGCAACAGCGTATGACACATACATCTGGTTTTCCCGTGACTTTATGTAGGATTATGTGATATTATGTAATGTGCTTCGTTGCTCCTTGACTCCTCCTTGTGTCCCACTAATCTTCAGAACAATTCGTTTGAGATTAGAGAGCAGATCTTCTACTTTTTCGTCACATGTAAAATGAGTTGGTACAGGCCTGACAGAAGATGACGCCATGACCACATAAGCAGCATTTGAACATTAGATGAAGCTCTCGTGTGTGAAATCAGACACTCGTGTGGACGAGATAGGAACGTCTGTTTGGGAAGAGCCAGTAGGTTTCACATGGTTTCACATGCCACATGACTTCAGTATTTATTGTCACACAATAAAACAGCGATAATCTGAGCAAACGAAAACATATGGATTTTTTTTAAATTAAGGTCAGTCTTGAGGATTCATCGATAAGAGACTGGGCAGAACTAGGATCCGTAAAAGATTTCTAAGAGGGTGAAAACCACTCCTGACCCCTCTCACACTAGCTAAAAATACTTTTGGTAAAATTCTGTGGACGGAGAAGACAAAACTAAGTTGTTTTGTAAAGTGTGTGTCCCGTTACATCCAGTGGAAAAACGGACGTGGCATTTCGGAAAAAGAACATGATGGTGGTAGTGGGATACTCCGGGCCTGGATATGGATGATTTGATTTGTTTGATATATCTAACTAATGCCATCAGTTAATGACATTAATCTCAAGTGTATTTAGGTTTTTCGGCAATACAATGAACCCTACTAAACAACTAAGTCATGTTTGGAAGTATAAAGAATAATCGATGAAAGCTTTGGAGTGGCCTAGTCAAAGTTTATAATTAAATCCAATTGAGACTCTGGGATTTAACAGGCCTTAAACAGGCCATTCTTGCTTGTGAACTCTCCAGTGCAGCAGCTGAATTAAAAAATTGCTGTAGGGGAGTGGTCCAAAATTCCTCTGTAGCGGTGTAAAACATTCCCCCGTGAGTTGTCAGAGACAACAGAATGGCGTAAGAAATGTTTCGACAGTTCTTTTGTGGTTTATAGTTGCGTACTCCACAAGCGAAAACATTTCAGAAAGCCAGTTTCCAGAGAATCTGATATGATTTCTACCTGCATGATCCTCTTCCACCCACACATCTCTTATCTCCTCTGTGATGTATACTTCACAGCATAGTTAAGAAGTAGAACACTTCATTCGTGACAATCAGGGGAAATGAACCTGCCAACATTTACAGAAGGACCTTCAGTTTTGCCAGAGAGTCGTAGCCATTACACCAGAATTTAACTGAAATATGATCTACAACCTTATAGAGAAATTGCAGATCTGTACCAAGAGCGGCCATGTTTCAATAACCAGAGACATGAATGATGGGATAGGTTGTACAATTTGGGTACATTGTTGCCAGCTCTAGTTTTGTGATCCAGAATTTCTCAGCTGATTGACACATGTTTTTCGTCCTCAAAATTATAAGGAAATAAAAAAATAGACATGGTTGAGATAGTGAACAGGGCTGTCTAAAGTGAGGCCCGGGGACCGTTTGCAGCCCCTGGACTGATTTTGTGTGCGCCCCCTTGCAAAATGATCGCAGTTAAAATCTGCTTAAAATTGAAAATGTTAGGCACAACCTAAAGTATTTGTCTTTTCATATCCTATTTGCAAATAGGACCTAAATAGACTATTTCTTAAACTTGGCTGAATACAGCAAGCGTTTTCTAAGAAAGACAGACCCAACCCCTGGCCTTATTGCTCAGCAAAATGTCTTTACTTGTTTATTTTTCAATGGAGCCCAAAATAATAAGCAGACCGGATGGTCTGACCGGATTTTAATGAATTGGGCAAAACCCCTTTTTAGGTTTTGGATCCGCAGTGATTTAAATGCACCCATTTCTACATCTGACTAATGTGATTTCTGACTAATCTGTTTGAATAAAGTATGACAAAAAAACAAAAACAAAAAAAAAAAAAAACTTTTCTTACAGCACTTTTTTTTTTTTTTTTTTTTTTTTTGGCCCTCGCCTACTTTTGACTCGACAATGTTGGCCCACGTGACAACCCCCCCCACCACCACCAAGGAAAGCGTGCTGTAAGCTTACTGTAGGGGGGAGGGGCCCCAGGGACCCGCACTGGTAGCTCCCCTCCCCGGTGGGCGGAACCTCCGCTCTGCATCACAGCGCCATCAGCGCAGCGGTTCCACAAAGAGACGACGCGAGAAAGAAAAAAAGACACAGCTCCTATCTGGCCTGCGCCGCTACTCCTGCCGCGACATGTAAGTTTCTCTCTTCTCGGTGTGTTCCCATCTGCTTCTCATCAATCTCTCCGGCTGCTTGGTCGGACCCGAAAGAAATCCGAACCCGGGCACACATGTTCGCTTTTATTTATTTGTTCGTTTTTATTTTTATTTAGGTTTTTTTTTGTACATGATGTCGCAAAGTGGTGGTGACTGGGGGCGAGTAACTTTACAACTTTTTCTTTCTTTCTTTCTTCTTTTTCTTTTTTTTTTTTACCGAAGTGTTGGTTAGTGTCTGAGGGTCTCCTCGCTCGTTTAGCCGTAGTTTGTTTATTTGTTTTTTATTGTGAGAGCAAAGAAAGAAAGGAAAAAAAGGGGCTACGCGAGTTCGACGAGAAATAGGAAGGCAAACCGGAGGAGACAGCACTTGTGAGACTTTTTGTCTCCACTTTTTTTTTCCCCCTCTCTGTCTGTCTGTCACACCCTTTTGCAGGCACCTCCACAGCCGCTGCAGCTCACAGTTGCATGGTTATGGTTGACATCTGATTTCTATTTTTTTTATGCATGTTTCACTTCTGGTTGTGTTTCCTGCGCAATCCTGCGTGTGCGTCTATTTACCATACAGGTGCACGTCTACAAATCAAAATACCCTCGAAAAGTTTATTTTTATTCTCCTGTTTCTGGTGAAAATGTGAAACTTATACATGATATTGGCCACTGGCACACAGAGTGATACATTTAATGGATTTATTGTTATTTTACTTTTTTTTTTTATGAGTATGGCTTAAAGCACACCCAAACTCAAAATCTAACCTTTTAGAAAAGCTGATTGTGGCATAAGAACAATTTAATTCAGAAATCTGCGTTGTGATCCATACTGTCAGTGGGAATACTGCTACCAGACAGGGATTGTAATCTTCCACAGAGTTTCTGTTATAGAAGATGGCTTTATCCAATTTGAGTGGAAGAGAAACACGTTGCTGAAAAGGCACATAAGCAACAGGTATTCAATTCAGTTTATTTATATTATACCGATCCACAACAATTGGTACTTTAAAAAAAAAAATGTAAATAAAACAATCCAGTTTATATCCAGAAGTGTATCATCAAAATAGTCTGATATAATCCAGTTATATGGGTGGATTCAGATTCAGTTAGTTACGGTTTAACTTTTACTTTCCAGCCCACTCAGTTCATAATTAGTATAATGTTATTCAAAGGAAGCACAGCCAACTGCATCGAATTATTGATTTTTGCAGCAATCCATCCACGAAGAAAGCAGGTGGCAATGGAGGACAGATGGCTTTATTGAGTCAACATTTCCTGCATTTAACCTGTCATAAAGTAGGGATGGTGTCAAAAGCACCAGCCGGGGCTTCAGTGGCAACCTGTGCTATTATCACACCTCAGCGGTGCCACCGGCTGATGGTCTCTGTGCAAACACCAAACTGATGCAACACAGGTGTGCTTGCAACAAAAGGAACCTCAATCCAATGGATAAGCTTATAATGTACAATAATATGATTTTCATTAGGCTGACAGTTCTGTTATTTTTAATTGATGTTTTCTTTGGGGATTTTCTAGCTTTCTGAGGAACTTCACATTTTACTTTTTGAACTGAATAGTTTTAAGTTAATTAACTCCACACTGGTATTTTGGTTTGTTGAGATGCTTGACCTTTGTTGTGATCTTTTATTTATTTATTGTTGGTGCTAATGTTTGTGTCATGTTTGAGTTTCAAGATTACTAATGTTAATGTGACATTTTAAAATATGTCTATATAAGCAAAAAGGGTTAAGTTTTTTTTATTCCCCGTCTTGACGTGTTTAGTGTTTAACAGTGAGGGAAAATTAGCTTTTTAGCAGTGAGGGTTATCCATGGACATTAAGTGGTAAAACCTCCACATTAGAAATGGTTTCATATAACTAAGAAATCTACTCATTCCAGACAGCGTTATTTATTTTTTACTTTTAGAGGAAGGGTGATGTTGATTTTTCTGTAGGCAGTGTTTAAGTATTATTTATTTTTCCTTGGTGGGGGAAATTCAGGTGTATCAGCATCAACGTACGTGACAAAGGTTTTATTGTGTGTGTATATAAGATCACAATTTTGCTAACGTTTGTTAGGCCCGATGAGGACTGACTTAGTGGCTGATCTGAGCTACTTTATCATGTTGTGCCTCTGTAGATCTGGTGGTTGAGACATTTCCGGTGACCCGCCATCAGATTTGAGTAGAGCCGTTGTATTGGGTACTTGTAACATTAAAGCTACTTTCACCCGTTGCTGGTTGAAACCCACAGCCGGTGTTGATGTTGCTGATTGAAGGTTCAGTTCAGCAGCACGAACAGGCTGAGCATCCTCTGAGGACTGTGTTTAGCTCTTTGGTTGACAGGAATCTGTAGAGTCACATGTTTCACACTTTTGCTGCTCCACATAAAATCCCAACAAGATGCTGTCTAGATCGTTTTGTTTTCTCTCGCTGTCTTGTGTGGATTAGGGTTGTCACCATACTGAAATTTTAAACGTGATATCAATACCAAGGAAAATATTCGATACTCGAAATCATTTTCAATACCATTGGGGGGGAAATAATCAAAGGCATAAAACATTTTCTTTTTTGTTTACATCAAAAAAACTAACCTTTTTTTTCAATCTCAGCATATAAGATGCTTTATCAACAAGATCGCAAATGCTAGTTAAATAATGTGCAAATAAATGCTAAATAAATAACCCAAATGTAACACGTGCCTAGTAGCATGCTAGCCACAGCTAATCACACAAAGTTAATGCGGACCACTGGTTAAGCTAACATCAGTCACTTATTAGCCTGTCGATATTCACCATGAAGGCCAGGGTATCGCTCCTTGAGACGTTTGGCCAAGTTTGTTGTTCTGCTTTACTTTTTCACTGCTTTAAAGCACTGTTTGCACACATGCTTGTCAAGATCTTTGGGTTTACCTTCTTTTTTTTCTTTTCTTTAATGCAAAATATTTAGTATTGATACCATGCCGAATCAGTATCGCATCCGGATACAGCGTTTGAGTCTCGATACTTTTAATAGTATCGACACTTTTGACAACATTAGCGCGGATCAGATTGTGCTGTAACAGACACTGCCTGGGCAAGAAAAAAGTTGTTACCAAAAACGAAAAAAAACCCTCCAATATTCTATTGGGCCGCCTTTAGATTTGATTACAGCACGCATTCGCTTTGGCATCGTTTCAATGTCACATGGTTTATTTCCATCCAGTGATGCATTAATTTTACTCCAAGATCTTATATTGATGATGGGGGGAGTCTGGCCCCTGCACAAAGCCTTCTCCTTCACGTCCCAAAGATTCTCAGTGGGGTTAAGGTCTGGACTCTGGTGGCCATTCTATGCATGTAAATAATGTCTCATGCTCCCTGAACCACTCTTTCACAACTTGAGCTCAGTGAATCCTGGCATTGTCGTCTTTGAAAAGGAATCCGTTGATGGAATAACCTGGCCATTCAGTATGTTCAGGTGGTCAGCCCTCGTTCCTTGGGCAAGTGATGTTGCTGAACCTAACCCTGACCAACTGCAGTAACCCCAGATCATAGCACTGCCCGCACAGGCATGATGGGTGCATCACTTCACCGGCCTCTCCTCTTACCCTGATGAGCCCATCATTGTGGAACAGAGTCAATCTGGACCACATGACCTTTTTTTTCAGTCCTCCAGAGTCCAATCTTTACCCTCCCTAGAAAACTGTAGCCTTTTTTTTCACTGTTAGCATTGCTGATGAGTGGTTTTCTTAAGGCTACATGGCTGTTCAGTCCCAATCCCTTTAGTTCTCTTCACATTCTGCGTGTGGAAATGCTCTTACTTTCAATATTAAACATAAAACCGAGTTCTACCATTGTTTTGTTTTTCTTCGATTTGATTTCACCAAACGTTTAAGTGGATCAGGAAAATTCAGGATTTTTCCCGACCACGTTTTAGCCGTTGGGTCCTAACTGTCTTTCCGGTTTTTAAGAATGCATTAGACAGTTCTCAACTGTTAGAACATGCTTAGAGAGCATGTTCTCACAGTTCTCTCTTTTATTTATATATATATATATATATATATATATATATATATATATATATATATATATATATATATATATATATATATATATATATATATATATATATATATATATATATATATATATATGATGCACTTTGTGATGTTAATGTCTGCCAAAGGTGCCATACAAATAAATTGTACTTACTTACTTTTCCACGACCACAGAATATATCTTTCAAAATTGTTGATTAAGAAATGAGAAGCGACTCATTGCATCAGCCAGGGTTAAATCACTTTTTGCCAGCTGGAAGATGATCGTCCAGGCTCATACCCATTTGTTTGTTTTTGCCAGGCACCATATTATCTAAGCCTATGCAATACCTTTTTATTATCTACTTGGTCTATAATTATCTCTCTGAGATATCTTTAGTTGCCACGAAATAACCATGCACTTATATTATCATTTCTTTTACTGCAAGATTTGTTAGTCAGGTTTTGTAAAGACACAAAGGTGGTGGGTTGTCACGTTTAGTATTCCTCCTCTGGTAACATCTTGCCATTGTATTGTTGCTTTTCGTAGGAGGAAAGTTGAATTCTCTTCAGATGTACATTATAATTTTGCTACTTCGTAAAACGGTTGTAATCAATAGTTATTTTTCTTTCGAGAGATGTAAAATGTTACAGACACTTCCTTTTTGCGTTTTAAGCTGTAAAGCGGAAGTACTTGAATAAAGGGGAAGAAAAAAAAGGTTTGGAAAGTTTTAGACATGGTTTTCAAGGGAGATGATGTGTCTCGTCTGAAAAGGCCTGAGTTTGTGCTCTGTAGTCTTTTCTTTTTTTTCAGCTTTTTATTGGGTTTGAGATGATGGAAACAACCCCAAATGGTGTTTCAGAAAGTTACAGAAAAATGCAGTGAAAGGCTTTTGGTAAGGTCTTCAGGAATTAATGACTTGTGTGGGATCGGAAACGACTTAAACAGCCCAGACCTAACCATCTGCAAATTTCCCAGGCATATTTTCTTGTGTGGATTTCTGCAAAAATATTTTGGTCTCGCAGCGTAAATCTTGACCTTCACTGTTTTCTAGTTGTGGAAATTTCACAACGGTGACTGAGGAAACTGATCTGAATATATCAGTGACTTCATATGAGAATTTAATCTTTGCAATATTAAGGCTCTTTTATATGAAGATAAAATGAAAACTAATGAGTAATTATTGTGTACACTGATATCCTGTGTTGTCTGTTGACAGTTCGCTGTATGGTAGAGGTGTTTGCCAAATAAGCCGACATTTCTTTCCAAGCTGAAAGGATTCCAGGAAATATTTATTTTTGCTTGTTTTACTTATACTAGAGTAACATACTGTGATTGTTTAAAGAACTGGGATAATCAGGAAAATAAAGTGTTTTTCCAAAATTTTGTATTATAGGGACATAACATTTCCCACATTTTTGGGTTAAACTATTGTAACTCGTCAAATCTTTGTTAAATGACAGTTCACGTTCTTTGAAGTGTAAAGGTTTATTTTTATCAGGACATGATGTAAAAAAAAATAAACAACTTTTTTTAATGACATTGTCATAAAATTAGGCAAACGCACATTCAAACTAATAACATATGCTATGTTTTAACGTGTTTACCGAAAGCAGTTGGTTAAAGCCCGACATCATGCTTGCAGTCAATCATTCTGCAAGTTTTAAAAATATTCAAGGCAGCTGCCAAGAGCAAAGTCAGCGTCCCAGGGAGTTCACCCCGAGCAACTGGACAATACCCAAGAGCCACAGCTCAGACTCGACAGGCATCTGTTAGCATGTTTAACGCTGAGGCACACCGCAGTGCTATTGGGGTTAAAAAAAAAAAAGTTGCACTGCAGGGTTGTTGTAAAAACAAAAACGCTTGTTTTTCAGGGGGGAAAAAATGCAGCTGCACAACTTCGCTGAGCGTTATTTTATCTCCCTTTAGAAATGTTAAGACAAAGCTCATTGTAGTCAAGTCGAGTCCCCTTTGTCTTTCTGCTTTGATGCTTTACGCTCACACCTAACAGCAAGAAAAAAATCTGCGTCAGCCGTGGCAAGGTTTTGCATGTCTCTGTTGCGCGTGGTTAATTTGTTTAACAGCAAGTCCCTCTGGGAAACCTGCTCTGAGATCTCCCTCGACATGAGCTGTGCTCTATCGTAGTCTGTACTACCGTGAGAACAATAAGCTGAAGACTGGCGATACTGACAAACACCAAGGTGCAACGTGCTACTATAATAGGAATAGTAAGTTAAGTTCTTATTCTGGTAGTCCTCAAAATATTGGCGGGGACGAAAATAACAAGGCGTCAGTCTTAAACTTTCTTTTCTGTAGAAACGTTCCATTTTCCAATTTGACTTGAATGAACTTGACTCTTAAAAATCCCTAGAATGTTTTTTCTAAACGTGTTTCTTGTCCTCTTAAAATCCTCCATATCTAATATATTTATCTTATTTATATTTTTGCCTATGTCCTATTCTTGCTATATCTTATGTTGTATAATTGTACATCGATTTGGTTATCCCTGGACATCAGTTTAGTCTGGAATATTCTTCGATGACTTATCTGGGTGTGTATTTAAGGGTCTTGTGTTTGGTGCGTAAGACTGAAACAGGACACTGACGACACTTAACCCAATTATAGCTGGAGGAGCAGGTTGTGGGATCTGAGTCTGTACGTAGGCAGATGTAATTATAGAGGTCTTACTTCCAGTCTTCACTACAGAAACGGATTGTTCAGACCTGCTGTCTACTTCCACCCAGGGTCACTGCTTTTTTTTTTTTTTTTTTGGTCCGAAATCACAGATTAGCCTCAGAAGTCTGAACTGTTTTTGCCTCGACTGAAAGGCAAGGGAGGGTCGGTTGGATGGAAATACGATGCTATTTGCAGAAAAGATGGCCAAACCTTTGTTTTGTTTTTTAAGGAGCATTTATGGTTTGATTTGGTCGACTGTATATTATACGTTTCTGATCAGACGTTTACAAATGCTCATTACACGCTTGAAAACCTTCCTGAACCCTGAATCCTGAACCACCGATTTCAGTCATACTGTAAATCTATTGGGTTTCGCTTTAAATTCAAGCCCGTGGCAGGAAACCAGTTTATTCAGTGCAACATGCCCTGTAATGGTCATCCAAGTATTGGTGTGGGTGTATGGTTCTATTATATTACCTGCTGTACAATTAAAAAAAATTTCAATAATTCCTTAAAATTGTATGCCACATACTCTAGGTGTATACAGGCGCTTGTGTCCTACAAATTATATGCAAATGCTGTTTTAATTTCTCCTTTTTTTTCGCCCCTTAAAGGTACATAGCCATGTAATATGCTTATAAAAAAAAGACCAAAAACCGTCTGATCATGATAAAATATGTCTTCATAGTGTTTTGAAGGTCCTTTTTGAGCCGAAAGTTAATAATAATAGAACTTTATTGATCTCACAATGGAGAAATTCACTTCTGCATCTTAACCCATCCCCTTGGGGAGCAGTGGGCTGCCACTGTGTGGCGCCTGGGGAGCAATTGGGGGTTAAGGGTCTTGCTCAGGGACCCAGAGTGGCAGCTTGTGGGTGTTGAACTCAGAACCTCTGGGACCGAAGCTCTGTGCTCTAACCACTAGGCCACCACTTCCCCTCTTTACATTTGTTATGCGCTCTCGTGCGCGATTAACAAATGTAAACAAACGTGGCGACATCTAGTGGCAGTATCGCAGAACTATCATAATGCCGGTTTGCTTGATTTACAAATCAGTTGTAAATAATGCCGGAGCGAACCCAACCCTCTGCAATGCCTCACAATAAAGCAACAGCTCAGCGTGATTGAAGACCAACCATTATTAATGAAATGCACGCATTTAGTTACTAACAAATTGAGCAAAAACAAGGCATAAAACACCAAAATAAGAACTAATACGCCAGTAGGACGTGGTAATATTTCATAAAACCTGTATGCAACAAGGGTGAGATACTGACGCATAAATAAAAATAAAAAAAGTCAAACAAAGTGGATGTGCACCTTTTTTAAAAGATTATGTATAGCTATTTCCATGTGCATGTAAATTGTGTTTTTTTTTTTAAACTGTGGTTTCAATACCACTTCTGTGTTTTGATAAATGTTGAAAAGGATCTGCCCAGAACTGTTTGAGGCTATGGGCATGCTTAACATGTTAGCCAACGTGTGGTCTTTGTCTATTACAAAGTCTGATTTGCACGTTGCTGGTTTCTTTTGCATCAGTCACGCTCCTCTAAGCTGAGAGCATGTTCTAACCAGTTTAGTAACTGACGTTAAACCAGGCCTTTACATTTTTTTGGTTGTTTTTTTTTTCTTGTAGAAATTCAATCCCCTAAGTGTATGCCGATTACGGAACATGTTGCGTGTTTCTTGTGGAGTGGTTTACATTCTGACTGAGAAGGTTAATTTAAACCGGATGGTGCCACACAGGGACTCAAAAACTCCATTTGTGCTGTTTTTTTTTTTTTTTTTTTTTTTTTAGGGTTTTCTTTTCCCCCTGCACCCTGTGGTCTCTCTTCCTTTTAAAGGGCAGCGCTATCAGCTAACTTTACTAATGGCCTAAAGCACAGAGTGAGCCAAAATTATGTTGGTGTAAAAAGAAGCTTAATTTTTTTTCTTATTTAAGTATTATTTCACAAAGTACGTTTGTATTTTAAGTACATGTGACATAAGAATGTCCTTTTTATTTGTAACAAAATGTAGCCACTAAAACCATGGAGGACCCAATATACCCTCTACCATAACTCTTGAATGGCAGCTGGGTAAAAATCCCCTTGCATCTCTAATGCAGTTTTGCAGCAGTGTATTGATGTCATTTTCAGCCTCGTAACTTCCTTATTATAACTGCTTGTTTTCTTCCCCTGCTTTATAATGATAAGCGTTTGATAATAGGTTTACCTCCTGGGCTATTAATCTAAATTTCAGTGAGGAATGAATGCAGTGAAACACAAGATCCAGAAAAACATCTGCAACCTTTTTAAACTTCCTCAAATGGACACATAATGTATTTTCCATGGAAAAATTAGCAAATTTAAAGGAGTTTTGATCTTCATTAGACGGGTGACGTTGCTCTCCCTATGTACTATTGCTCTTTTCCTGTTGCTCTCTTCACTCCATCAGCATAACGGCTGCTTTCTGTCACACATGAAGACAGAAGGTGAAGGCCATGGAAGAGGAAAGGAACGAGTGCAGTCACTGTTTTTCTCAGCACAGGAAACCATGTGACTTCCAACCCTGTCACCCCCCCCCCCCCCCCCCCTCATCCCTCCAGCTCTAAAATAACATACAGACTCTGACTCAGCTGATAGTCATTATGTCTCCACTGTTCTTTCAACTCTGTTTGGTGCTTTTTTACAGGCTCCTAAATAGAAATGTTGTCTACACTAATGAGAGTAACTGGCTGTCTAATCAGCTGCTGTGAAAGTTTGGGCCAGGACAGTTGAGTTGTTGTTGAAGAATACAGAGTATATTGTGTATTGTCTCTTGTCTTTGAGGGACCAGCGTTTGGCAATAGATTGGAGGTAAACTGTCGGAGTGCACGGTGCAGTGATGTGCAACCCCCGTCCTGCTAAATGCAGTACTTCAAAGACCTTTGGACTTTCAGGGCTTTCCAGAGTAAAGAATCAAGATGTGGACTTGGTTTAAATTGATCCCAAACTTGTCCAAAGCTGAATGCGTCGGCCTAATCGAGGCTTCTTCTCTAGTCACTATGCCCGTGCAAATTCTTAGTTGTCCGGGTCATGGCAACCACAAGCAGGCTTAAATCGGAGCAAAATTTCACCTGACCTTCTGGTGACTCAAGACAAATCAAACAATACTAGATGGAGCTAAGATTGAGGAGTTTAAAGGGCATAAAAAAATCCTTCGTGGTCATTATTCAACTAGAGCAAACGGGTTCAAATCGGACTTTAGCTCAGTTTTTTTTTTAAAACAATTTTAAAAAAAACAAAGCTGTTTTTTCAAAACAGCTTTAGCAAATGTGAGTGTGGTTAAAAGTATGTGTTCTCTCTTCAGATGGCAGCTCTTGTTTAAACAAATGATAGTCATTGCGGTTTAGGGTGGAGATGCTTGAAAATGTGTTTTAGCAAACGCTATAAGATAGGGAAGTTGGTTTTCTTTATTTTTGCCTAAATTACCTTGTCGCACGTTTGTGGTCTCCATTCATTATTTTTTCATTCATTTTTTATTGTTTTTGTCAAGAGTTAATTCCACACGCTGTACTTCTTGCTGAAAAACCTCAGCATTATTGTGCATTGACAAAACCGCAGAGCCCTTAGTACAGGGCAGTAAGTAGCCCTATTAGAGGTGGTTTAAAGCCAGACCTTCAACCTCATGGTGAACCCCTGGAGAGAAAAACAATTATGCTTCAAAAACTGACCTCTTATTGTCTCTTTAGAGAAATAAAATCACAACCTCCCTGTTAGGTGTTTTACAACCCTTAAATCCTTGAAATGAAGAATTTCAGTACTTTGAGCTAAATGATTTCTGTACAGGTTGCCAGACAAAGAGTGAGGATGTACTGCATCAGAGTATACCTTTTTTGCATCCATCAATAACTGTTATGAACCTTTTATTTTATGCTGTTTAAAGGTGAGCTACCCTATAGTTGTAAAACAACATGTTGCATGCCAGAGCTGCGGGGGGGGGGAGAGAAACTTCAGTGGAAATAGTTATTGTTGGCTTGCTTAAAGTTTTAAATAGGTTATATAAGCTATTGGGCAAGAAAGTTATGTTGTAAAAGTCCTATAGCTTTAAAATTCATAATGCTGTTAAGTAGGTCTTAAGTATTAAAGTGAACTGGCTGAAACTTGCAGAAACCCTGGGTAATGCATATCTCGTCTATCAACGGTAACACCCACAGCAGATTAAGCTCTGTTATTGGATAGTTTCAGCATTCAAGGGTTGAAGTCTTAGATGAAGAATGACTATTGTATGGAGAGTGTCTTACTGTTTAAAAAGAAGCTGCAGGAATTATTTATTTTACTGTGAAATTATAGCTCTCTCAAGATGGCGTTCAGTCATTATTTGCCAAATCGTATGCTATTCTAGGAGTTTAGCTTTGTGTGATAAACCTTCAGTGTAGAGCAGTGGACCCACTGTTCTCCATGTTTTAGGTGTTACCCTGCTGCAACAGCCCCTTTTTTATATGAATGCATGTGTAAAAAAGGCTTCTGCACCTCTTGATGGAAATAACGCAACGGTTTGAATCTGGTGTTGTGTAGTAGATATGCATCTGAAACATTAAACGTAGAGGGCCGGGTGTAGAGTACTGCACTTCCCAATTAGTGGAAATGGGAAGCTTTAGCAAATGTGAGTGTGGTTGTGTGGTTAAAAGTATGTGTTCTCTCTTCAGATGGCAGCTCTTGTTTAAACAAATGATAGTCATTGCGGTTTAGGGTGGAGTTGCTTGAAAATGTGTTTTAGCAAACGCTATAAGATAGGGAAGTTGGCTTTCTTTATTTTTGCCTAAATGACCTTGTTGCACATGTAACGTTCCTTTCAGTTTAACTCTGTCGGAATAAATGTCGGCCACCAGTAAAGGAGTTTTGACAAAACTGTTGAGGGGGTCCGAGTTCCCAAATACAGACTCTAGGAAATATCTAGCAAAGTTAGAGACAGGCTGAGGTACACGAGAGCAGAGAGTGTGCTGAAACAGGAGAAGCTGAAACAAATCCAGATCTGATTGGTATTCACAGACCAAGTTTGTCTGCAGGGAAATGTTTCTGCTGGAGCAGAGGGGAAGTGATTTACAGGAGGAGAATGGGGGGGCTGTGGGTAGCTCCATTATGCCCTAAAGGTCAAGAACTTAGACTTGTCTTTCTCTTTCCTAGTTTAACAATGTGGGACATGGGCTTTCTTGTATTTGTTGTGGAGTTGAGTTCAAGATCACGGATACAAGGCTTTGAGGCTCATTTGAGCAGGAAGGTTTTCTTAAATTGTTTTCTTATGGATAACGTTTTGTTTTAAAGGGATTTGTTCAAAACATCCGCAGTGTGATTTCGTCACACACATTATCATACTTTCTCTATATGTTTATTTTTGGGGCAGTATAGTAATGTGGCAACATCACATGCTTGCTGTGTGTAAATTTATTATTTATAGACATTATTGCTTTGTTACATTTTGTCATTTAGTGTGCCTTGAATATCCACCATGGTTCAGTATTTACTATTTATTATTATTATTGGATGGATTTCAATATTGCAGAGGTTTCGTTAGCAGTTTGGTGACATTTTCTTGGTTGATTTGTCATAAGTTGTTTTTGAATTTTTACCAACAGCTGCTAAAGATGATATAAAATAGAATTCAATCAAACATTTTGTTCATGTTTTTTATTTCTTCACCTCCCTAAATAGATTGACAATAAAATATGTTCAAAGTCTGGCCTTGAAATCTCTAGTTTTTGATACATGTTTCTCCTCTAATGGTTTTTGGAGCTGGGTCAATCGATCAGTCCTTTCCTTAACAGATTTTGACATATTATTTTATCCAAAGACCGTTACCCATAATAAAATAAAATGTTTTGTAGATGTACTGGTTCTTAACTAGTTTTGAATCCAACCAAAAAATTACATGAACTATTTATGCGTTTATATTAAAATCAAATAAAAGTTTGCACAAAACTACGTAACGTTAGTTTATGCTTTTATAAATCTGAAATGAATTATTAGTTAGTTTTGATGCATTTAGTAAACAGGAAACCTTTTAATTATTTTTTACCTGTTGATGGTTGCTCGCAGCTGATCGAGGGGAAATGCACCAATTCTGATGTCTAGCCCATTAATTGGTGCACATCTCATTACATTCTTGACAAATGCCAGTCTGGAGGTTTAAACTGTAAGAGTGGTAACTAATTGCAATAGACAGTTTGCAGATATCTCAACACAGTTTGTGGAAAATCTGGCCTGCACAATATAGACCAGATATATTTAAAATCCATTTATAAGTGTGCTTGAATGAATGTTGCACAGGACTGTTTGGAATGTGATATTGTTTGCATGGGATTTACATGCCAATCATATATGCGGCCTGTTGGTTAGAGTCTCACAGCAGTACTTGCAGATTATGCAGATGAGGTCAAAAAAAGGTCACAGAACACAGGAAGCGTTCTTATTACAAGTGTAGGCCTGTTAAGTATTAAACATCTAATAATACAGCTAGCCTGGTTTAGATTTATTTAGTCTAGCTGTCCAATAGCCAACCGCAGTTTGTGTCCAAATACAATTTTTTAGTGTCATTTGGTAATATTTGTTTGTTTTCCTGTGCGACTGCAGATCCTGTCCCCACGGTGCAGAAAGCGGCGCTGGACTTGAGCTTAATGGAAATAAAACAGAGAAAAGAGTCAACCGGGAAGAGCAAAATGTCCAGATGACAACAACTATGCTGACATAACTAATAAATTATCAGTTCACCGACACTTCCTTCCTCCTGCTTTAACCACTCCCCCTCCCCCCCCACTCATCCGCCGCCCAGCCATGTTCATTAGGAGGAAGCTTTGTGTCGTTGTGGCGATTGCTGCCTTTCTCCTCCTAATGCTGGCGAGCCAGGGCATCCAAAGGAGACATCTCCTGCCGCTGTCGGCGGCCCCGCTCAACAGCAGGGCCACAGCCTCCAACAGGGAGACGGGTAAGAACTACGAGTCGCCGTAGCATTCACGACCCTGTGGTGCTTCGCATATAAAAAGTAACAACCACGACTTCATCTTTATTTTATCAGTTGTGCATGAGGCATTGTAATATTTAAAGCATTGCTTTAGAAGTCTGTATTATAAAACGCTTACAAGCTGGGTCTGAGAAACCTTCATCCCACCTTGGTGGCATTCATGGAACGGGTCAAAGTTGAAACACTGCTTTTACATCTCGAAGGCGACACAAGAGGCAGAGAGCCGAGTTGGAACGTAGATGTGATATCGGGGGCCGTGATTAAATTAATCATGCCACCATCACTTCCTGGATTCATTTGTGCAAGCTCCTAATGTGGCAGGACACGACCAGCTCAAGTGGCTGATTGCAAACAACAGCGGACGCTTTAAAAGGAGGTTGTCTTTGCAGGCATTAATCTAGGGGGACCAGCAGCGTTGGGACACTTTATCTGGTCTTTTCAAACCAGGAGGCACATAGAGGAGGGCATTTGTGCTTCTGTATCTGGTGAGGCATCTTACAGATGTCAAGTTAGATTGGGTTTTGGGGTTAGGAAATGGTTCAGAAACTTTGCTTCTTTTTTAAGGGGGCTGGGGGGGGGCGGCTCTGGTAGATGTGTTGGGTCATTTGTTGTTTTTCCTAATAAATAGGTTCAGTTTTTTGGAAGAGGAAGACATGAGGAAAAGTATTAACCCAGAAACTCACTAATAGATTTATTGGGTAGGGTTTTCTTGTAGATTTGACACTCAGAATTGCCTCATTTGTTCGTTGCAAACGTACAAAAATAGGTTCCTGAAAAACTTGTCACAGATTCTGATCCATAGTGACATATTAACATCCCACATTAGTGCCAACTTGTTGGCTGCACGAAACCTGATATAAACATCCTGTTGCACAACATCCTAAAAGCGCGTTAATGAAATGAGATCTCGTGACAGTGGAGTACGGTGAACTCTGCGATGTTTTAAGAAACGATGCATTGTTAATTTTATCTTTGCAGTGGGTTAATCATTCAATGTAAATCAGAGGCTGTGTGTGAAAATCCCAGTAGATCTTCCCTGGTCGTTTTTTTTCACTGCACCCAGATGCCTAAATGCAGTGCATTACTGCCAGGTGATTGACTGATTCGCTAACTGTGTTGACAAGTAACCGAACAGATGTGCCTAACAAAGTTGCTGATGAGGGTAGGCGAGACAGATGCAGACCAAAGGATGTTTTACACAATGGGCCAATGGTGCCGCGCTGCCCAGAGTCACGCTGCCCAGACGCTGGTGGGGAGAAAAAGCTGTGAAAGGCTGTATGCTGTGGTGAATAATTGATGTTTTAGTAAATGTAAATGATCTCCAACAGTGTTAGTTGGTACAGGTCAGATTACATTAGCAGAATACACTGACATAAGGCAGTGAGTTCAGCTGTCCACAGTCACAACATTGTCTTTTTTTTGTGTGTGCTTTTTCTTAGTATGCTCATTTTCCTCATTTGCAGTGGTTGAGCCAACAGTAGCCCCTTCTGTCCTGACTCCTCCTCCCCCATCCAGTACCATCCAGCCTGAGGCCGATGAGGAAGAAGCAGATGAGGAGGAAGAGCAGCAGCAGCCTGTAAAGGACTTCCAGTACCAGATGTAATACTTACAAGGCTGTGTACCCTGTATCCTGTAATTGTTTGTCCCTGCGTGATCCTCAGTGTCGTCTTATTTTCAGGCCATGTGGTTGCTCGAAGTCCTGCGTCTCAGACCTCAAAGCGTCCGCCTGGTTCAGCGAACACTACAAGCCCGACCAGCAACCCATCCTACGTGCCAAGAACAACTTTGACCCTGATGAACTTGCATGGTGGCTGGTGAGGAGAACTTAAAACTCTATGGATTTTTTACTGGTGCTGTTCTGATTAAAAAGTTTTTTTTTTTTTTTTAAGTTCTGAATTTGTGAAGTTTGATGCTCAACTTAACCCTTTATAGCCTGATACGGGTAACTGAGGAAACTCCACATTTTAAAAACAGAAAATCTTTTTGGTTGCTTAAAAAAAAAAAAAAAAAATCAGGCTATGAAATTTTCTTTGTATCATAATCGAAGCGTTAGAACAAAAAATACATTTTCCTCATGTTTTCAGCATTTCTATAAAGCCTGTGTAAAATATATACATTTTTATGTTGTAAATTGTATGTTCATAAAATTACTGACTTTGTTGAAGAGGTAGAGGTGTCAGAAATATTTGTATCAAAAATTATAGATTTGGAGTTATTGGGTGAGTTAAATTTTAATGTTTGCTGTTGATTCTGTCTGTTGATGTTCCATTTTTAGAAATTAGTTTAAACCTTTAAAAGAAATAGATATATTTACTACCTGTACACTGCAAGAGTGAAGAAGACATAGCTGTGTACAAAAGTGTTTTATTTTATCACTTTGTTTAAATACCTGGATTAAGTAACTCTTATTTACAAGAATTCTCCAGTAATATTAATAACAATTAGCAGAATAATTTCAGCATCTAGCAGTTTTGGAAAAAACATTTTTTACATGGCTGGTCAAGGTTCAAAGTTTTGATCAATATCCATAGGCGGATTTGTTCTGCGGTGTCGACCTAGCCTTGAGGTGACCCAATGAAAATATGAGAAATAATTGTTAATACTCACTATCAGAATATAGTGCTGTTTGTTTGTGATCATTGTTAAAGCAGCCTTCTGATTAAAATGTCCAGCTGAACTGTATCGAAAGTCAAGGAAGAATCCACAAATAAAAGCCTGGCATGAGCCCCATTAAAGGTGGTCATAAAGTAGATTTAGTAGTGTGGGGGTTGCACCCTCCCCTATTCTGTGAGGCATGCATGCAAACTGCTTTAAAATCTCACATCTGATTAAACTCTCAAATATTTCCATTAAGGCTAAAAGTCTAAAATCAAGAGTTGTGGAGCGACTGGATAGAGGGACAGGGTCAAAAACATCTCTCCGGGTATAGGAACATGTTTGCAAAGATTTGTTATGGATATAATCAAACAGAGGATTCAGTTTGTTGGGACAAGAATTCACGACACAGCTACATATAATATCTGCCCCATGGCTTTGGTTTACTGTTAGAGAATTAAGTTTCTGGATTTCCTCACTAAAACCACAGATATCACAATGACTAAAGGACTAGAAGCATTACCCTGATCAGAGTCACAACTACGACATCTAGACACGTTTCCTGCACTGGATGGAGATGAGGAGCAACAACGGACTCTGATTCATTTTACAGGAAGTCCTTGCAGACTGGAAATGCTTAATCTAAAAATCACATGTGCAAAACAATGGGTTGTAAAGGTCTGAATGCAGTCCCAAAACCGTTTCTGGTTCCCTGTTATGGGAGCTGTCTGCAGCGTGTACACGGAGACAAATGTTTTCAGTCTTTTTCCTGCATTTATAGATTAAGTCTTGCTGCAGAGACCATTAGTAGATTAAAAGGAGGAGGGGTGGTACCAAAGCTGCTAACATCATCATTCAGGTTTGCAGAATGCAGTCTGTAGCTGATCCATAACTGTAAAAAGAAATCTTTTTTTATATATATATTTTTATATACATCCACCGTAGGCTTTCTTACAGCAGTTTGCAACAATTAAAATGCCAGTGAATGGCACTAAATACCGATCCCAAATGATCCTCTACAGTTTTACTTTTTCCACAGGGTCTGCAGCGGTCTGGTAGTGGTCAGACGTTAGAGGAAGTGATGGCAAAAATGTTTGAGGTCATTTCCCCACCCACTGTGGACACCAGGCCCGTCCCCACACGTTGTCGTAAATGTGCAGTTGTCGGCAACTCGGGCAACCTGCAGGGGTCCGGGCACGGCAGATTAATCGACTCGCACAGCTTCATCATTCGGTATGTTTGTATGGTTGCGCACCGACGAATGCAGATGTACGCTCTTCTCATCCTCCTCATTGACCCTCCTCCCGCTCAGAATGAACAAGGCGGTAACTCGAGGTTTCGAGCGGGATGTCGGGAACCGGACAACGCATCACTTCATGTACCCAGAGAGTGCTGTGGACGTGCGTCATGGCGTCAGCCTCGTCCTGCTGCCGTTCAAGCTGAGGGACCTGGAGTGGCTGACCAGTGCGTTGTCCACCGGCCATATCAAAATGTAAGGTGTACAAAATAAATCAGATACAGTATGTCTATGTTGAATAAATTCATGTTTATATGAACCTTAACGTATGCATACAGATAAGCCTCTGTGAATTAAAATCTAATTAAAAAGCTAATTTATTTTAATTAGGGCTGGGCAAGTTAACGCGTTAATTTCGCGTTAATTCATTAGACTATTAACGGCGATATTTATTTTATCGCGCATTAACGCATGTTGCTCACATGCTTTCAGTCAGTGTCAGTCAGCAGGCGCGCTGCAGTCAGCGCGCTGTCACGGCAGCACTCTCCCGCTCCCCCTCCCCTCTCGTACATGCCTCATCGGCGCCAGCCAATCAGCACGCAGGCTCAGCCTGGCCCGCCCACTCAGCTCTCACACAAGCTTAACAAACAAACAGCTGAGAGAGACCGCAGCAGCGGAAAAACATGAACAGAGGAAGTAGCACCGTTTGGCTTTATTTTAATACCGTAAATGAAATCAAGCTGTATGTTTTGTAAAAAGCCGGTTCATTTCAGTGGAAACACAACAAATTTATCTAAGCACGTGAAAAAACATGAAAACGTCGAGCCCCAGAAACGGAGAGAGGAGACGAAACTTCTCTCACTGCCCTGACAGACCCACAGACGTCTCTGACTGAGGCGTTTCAGTCCTGCAGGGAACATCCAGGTAGATCAGTGGATGGATGGATGGATGGATGGATGGATGGATGGATGGATGGATGTTACTGGAGCCCACACATAACATGTAATTAAGACCTTGAAAGAACCCAGTACATATATTAAAAAGTGTTATTTAAGATAAGATAACATTAGCTAATCCTTTTTTTATCCCACGACGGGGAAATTTATAGGATTAAAGCAACAGGCAGGTGCACACAACACAGACAAAATTACATAAGGATTGAAATATATAAGAGGTGGATTAGCGAAAAAACACTGAACATAACATTATTATTATTATTATTATTATTTAATTGTAATAATAAAATAAAAACCACAAAACCCAAAAGGTCAACAGTTTCATGATACATCAAGCTTAGGGACTGGCTAATATACAGCAGGTCAAAAAAGGCCATATTTTGGCTGCAGTGCTTGCTGTTCTCTTATGAAGAAAAGATCAACTAGTGCACTAAATTCAATAGATGGGTTGAAAATATCCAGTATAAAATAAGTGCTACAAATGTTACAACACTTTTGTTCATATGGCAGCAGAACATTAAAATAAAAGTGCTCTTTACACTACTTTTGAATTAATTCTTGGAGTTTGTAAATACAATGCGATTAATCGCGATTAATCGCGATTAATCAGGGCGATTAATCGCGATTAAATATTTTAATCGTTGCCCAGCCCTAATTTTAATAAATCAATTCAAAATATAAAAAGCTTTATAAATTGATTACACACACATGGTGATATTTTCACACATTTATGTTTGTTTTGATAGTTGCAGTAAGAGAAAACTCCCAAATTTTGTTTCTTATATTTATAGTTATATTTATAGTTTCTTATCTTATATTTATTTCTTATCAAATAAATACATAAATTAATTAAAAGGAATTTTAATACAGAAATATTGGCCTCCCAAAAAGTATGTGCAGATACTGTACGGTATAAGCACTTTAAGGTTTTTCAACACTCAAATTTCCATTAGTAGATATGGAAAGAATTCTCCGAACAGCCAGATTGTTTAACAAGGACGTTTTATGCCACTTTTCTACCCATGTTGGTTTTCCAAAGACCCAGTATGGCCAGGAGGTGGTGAACGCTTCCTAGGGGCGGCTTTAAGCCCCACCTCCAGCCGTCAGTATTGTGCCCTCTGCCAGTGTTAAACATTACTGTGACGTTAAAACTTTAAGGAAATCTGCAAGAAACAGTAAAGAATAAAAAAGTAAAATAATTTAGTTAAAAAAATATATTTTTTAAAATACTTATAATGCTTGTATTATTGCACGTACAAGAATGTCTGGACCACAGATCAGCCTGAACTAATAAATAAGGCGCTGCTTCTTTCTGCCTGCACAGGTATTGAGGCGTGACAGAAGCGGAGAGGAGAGACGAGACTGTCTCATCTACTCCAAAGTTTGCCTTAAGGAGTTAAAAATTCAGGGCTTTAGGAGGAGAGCTTCACCTCAGCCTTTGAACCAAACACTCTTAAAGACTAAACTTAAGAGCTTTCAGTGTATGTAAAATGAGAGCAACCCTCCCTGGATCTGGCGATCTGATTTGTGTTATTAAATACGGCGCCTTCGTATGCGTATAGAAAGCTGAAGTGTCCCTTCTCTTTTGTTTCCTTAGAGTTTGGTTTATGGTTTGTAAAAAGTAAAGTTGTATTTCACTTTGAGCCACTCCATTCATGGTGATTCTTAATTTTAGTGCCGGAGCTCTTCAGTCTAACATTCCCTGCATTTCCTCTGAGAAAACCTTTGTTTCTCCTTGTCCCTCGGCCAATCAGTGAACTGCTTACGTCACATCCCAGCCCTTCTCAGCTCTAGTCGTACTACCTGACGAGGAGGAATGGAAAAAAGCCATCCTGGAAGGGGAAAAAAACTATAATCAAAATGCTTGCAACGGGGGCGGCACCAGGTGGAGCCCGGCCAAACGGAGACCGTGGGAAACGGGCATTAGGAGACTACCCTCATGGTGGAGGGTGTCAATAGACAGCTGTCAAGTCAGCAGTCTTCCCATGGTTATCAGTCCATAACAAGGCTATTCTTTCACTTTCCATGGTTACAATAAACACATAAATAATATGAGTTGTGATTATAAAACTGGGCTAATGCAGTAAAATGCACTGTAAAGTATATTATGGCCATAATATGTCTGTAATGCATTAATTTTTATTGGTCTTGGTTAATTAGTAAATTAGCTCTGTATTCCCTCTTGCTTTACTTTCACATCTCATTCTGCCTGTGTGGAATAAACATCGGGAATGTCTCTAAAATTCACAATATTAAAGTTTCCTGTTTATCCTTGTCCATTTTTATATCTTGGTACTTTATTATTGTCAGTTATAGAAAGACGTTCCTCAAGGCCTAGTCCTTTCAATCCACCTACCCTATATAGACAGTAACTCCTTTTAAACTTTTTATAGATTTTGTTCCTATTCTGGGCTTTATTTGAGATGTCAAGGCTTTACTCATTATCCAGAAAAGAGATCATCACTTTAGATCATGGAGAAACTAACGGATGATTAGTGTTGCAGCGCACTGCAGTTTTCCATTTATTATAGTGTTTTTGTAGAAAGTCTCAAAATGGTGCAAAATAAATCACGAGCAGAACTACTGCAACAGGAAGTTGGAGATTTAGTCATCAAACACAAACATAACCACGTAACTGGACCGAAAATGAAAATTGTTCTCCACATTACACAGCTCAAGTTAGAAGTTTACATATTCTCATCATTATCTGGGATTTCATAATATTGTGCTTTAAATTATTTACCCTCATTACCCTCATCATTCACCCTCATTAATATTTGGCTAAATATTCTTTAGCAAGTTGCAAAGAAACAAAACGTTTTTTGCAGCCATCAGCAAGGTCCATGTCCATATCTGGTTCCATATTTAAGTAATCCTCTTGGCCGAATGGATAGAGATCATTTAAACTGATTGGATTCCTAACCTGACGCCGCCAGATAGATTTGCTCCGCATATCCATCTGGAAACCTTCTGTTGAAGTAATTTTGGGAAGGGGCGAAAATACTGGTTAGCTGATTGGCCTATGTTGGTGATAGACGGGCCAAATAAACCAATCAGATCAACGAAGCATATGACGTACTTGTCAACATGCTTCGTCGTCGCTCGTAACAGAGCGACGACGAAAACATAACCACAAACCAAGCTACTCTTGCTGCTGCAGGTAAAGGCTCGTTAGCTCAGCAAAGAAATACTCTGTAATTCCGAAAAAATTTGGTCGATAGCCACGCTAACGCTAGTTTCATCAGCTGAAGCCGTCATGTTCTTTAGACTAAACTGTCGATCTTCTCGTTGCGTCACACCTCAACCCGCCTCAAAGCCAACGCTGATTGGACGTTCGTTTGGTGAACGGCTCCAAATTTTCTTTAACGGAGAGTAGCCAGACTGATCTGCGAGTGAAACCTTGAAAGCTCGCGAGATCAGGATGGTCTCTGGAGGCTATTGGATTCCTGCCATGGGTCCAAATTTTAGGCATAATATAAATAATGTCCAACTGGCAAATCAAACGTCCAACCAGAATTGACCTAAGCTTGCTGATGGTCACAAAAAAAGTTTTTAGGTTCACTGGCAAGTTGCAGGAAAAAATACACCCTTCACAAGGAGGGAAAGCCACAAAAGGTCAATGCTGAACTAGTTGTTGAGAGTTCTGTCTCCCAGGAATTTGACAGAGAAGTAAGTGGAAGGAAGAAGTGTTCACCAGAAACGGGGAGAACTGCAGCCTTGAGAGGCTTGTCAAGCAAAATCCATTCAAGAATTTGGGGGAGCTTCACAAGTGGACTGACGCTGGAGTCAGTGGCTCTAGAGCTACTACGCTCCGATGAACAAGGGCTATAAGTGTCTTATGGGCTTAAGACAAAAGGGAACTGAACTGTTGCTCAATAGGCTCAATGGGACTGTTGCTTCATGCAGGAGGAGGTCCAACCAAGTGTTGAGTGCATAGAAATGGACATACTTTGCACAAGCCTGACATTTGTGCTTAAAGCATCCCTTTTTGGTTGGTCTGATGCTGGGATACCTAACTGGCAGTAATCCAGCCCGCGAATGGCTTCACTGTTAAAAACCAACAACGAAACCAAATAATCCGTCCAACCCAGGCCACATTTTGTCTTTCTTTGCACTTCAATAATTGCTCAACAAAGGGTTGCCAGAAGGCAGGTTTACTAACCTAAAGGCAAAACAAACAGAGGTTGTCACTAAAATTAACTCGTGGTGCAAAACTGTCTCTGTCTAACTGCACCCCTACACCAATGGATAGAATAAGGATTAACAAGTTAAATTGACAAATGGTGAACAAATGAACAGTCCCATGACCACCCAAGCCTAACACTACTGTGTCTCTCAGGTGCGCCCTTCGGATTACTACAAACCAAACTGTTATGATGAAACATTGTTTTGAAGAGAAATATTTAAGCTTACCATATCAGCTGGAATGTTGTTGCTTTGTTTTTTTTGTTTTTTTGCATTAGCTGCAACTTTGCTTTCTACTAGATTTTAATCTAAGGCTATTAAATGAAATGGAAACAGCCTTATACTTTTATTTTCTGTGTGAACAGAAATAAGTAGAACTGCCACATGCTTTTGGCTGAAATGACACATGGTCAATACATTTTCCTTTAATTTGTTTATTTTTAATGACATAAAAAGAAACATGAGAAAATATGTATCAATTTTTGTTCACTTTACCAGTTTTACATAAAAAATGAAACAAATTTTGACATTTGATGTTATTCTTTGAATTATACAGTCTGGTTCTGCTAATTACATTTATGATTTGATGCTGTAAAATAAAATAATTTAAAAGGTAACAGGTAATTTTTTGCATAATAACTAATAATCCCTGAGCTGCTGGCCTTTGGTAACTCTACCCCAACCCCCCACCCCACCTTAAGCAATTTCGTTGGATAGCCCTGGTCTGATGTAATCATCAAAATTACAAGAAATAAAAGCTTGACATATTTTACTCAATGTGTAATGAATCTCTATAATATAACAATTTCACTTTTTTAAATGAATGACAAGAAATATTGCACTTTTCAGCAGTACAGAGATGTACCTGTAGAAAATCCGCAGTAAAATTAACATTATTCCACCAGAATTGTTGTTTGAAAAAGAATATTGAAATGTTATGGCAAATAATCATTTAACCATGAAAAGAAAGTTCTAAAGGCAAGGCAAAGTGCTTTACATAATTAAAAATAGGAAAATAAAACAGAATAAATCAAGTAGTAATGGGAGAACATGGGAGAATAGAAACTAAAAGCAAACATTAAAAACAGTTTGACTACAAAGCGGAACTAATGATGTTTCAGTAAAACAGTTTAACTAGAACAATCGAAGCAATCCTAAACAAATGTGTTTTTAATCTTGATTTAAAGGAACTTTTTGCACTTTTACAGTTTTCTGGAAGTTTGTTCCAGATCAGTGGAGCATAGGAACTAAATGCTGCTTTTCCGTGTTTAGTTCTGGTTCTGGTTATATGGAGAAGGCTTGAGCCAGACGGCATTAGTAAAAGTCAAGATATTGATATTCATTCTCATGATGAATGTAAACTTATGAGCAGAATTATAGGTTTGAATTTAAACTTTTATACACATGTATGCAACTTGATAAAAAATAACTTTTCACCCAACTGTTGTTTTCAGGACTTACATGAGGGTTAAAAACAAAGTGGAGGCCGATAAAGACAAGGTAAATAAGCTCCTTCCTTTCTGAAGAAACAATTTCTGCTGTAAGTCTTATTCATGGTATTGATTTTAAAGGATGATTGACTTTTGACTTCTTTTATGTTGTTGTTGTTGTTTGTTTAAACCCTCTTTGGCTCAGGGCTCAGTCTGTGCCCGTATCTTGGTATCTTGTTCCTGAGTGATGGTAGGAACAAAAGATGGGCGGATGTGTTGGCGCTTCGTCTGCAGTAATGCAGGTGCTGCTCTGATCTGTTGTGGTGGGGGTGGGGGGGGGGGGAAAGCCAAAAAGCAAAGCTCTCGTTTTACTAGTCCATCCCTGTTTTGACCCTCGCCTATGGTCATGAGGTTTGGATCATGGCTGAAAGAATGAGATCCTGGATACAAGCGGCCGAATTGAGCTTCCATGGAGGCTGGCTGGGCTCAGCCTTAGAGATGGCGATAGGAGCTCCATCATCCAAGTAGAGCTGCTGCTTCTCCGCATCCAAAAGAGTCAGTTAAGATGATTTGGGCATCTGATCAGGGTGCCTCAGGGGGGGCTCTTTTTGGGGGGGTTTTCTGGGGACGTCCCACTGTGAGGAAACCCCGGGGAATACCCAGAACTGGTTGGCGGGATTACAGAACGCCTTGAGATGCCCCAGAGTTAGTTGGAGTATGTTGCCGGGGAGAAGATGTCTGGGTTTCCCCACCTGGACTTCTTGCCCCCCGGTGACCCGATCTCAGATAAGTGGAAGGCGATGGACAAGATGGGTTTTAACATGACAACTCAATGAATTTACTCAAATGATAAACGAGCTTGATTAGCTACGATTGAAGTTTCATTAAATTTCATTTAAAAGTCACAATACATCAAAAGGCAAAACAGAGTAAAAAAAGAATGATATTCTGGCTCGATGGTGTGATACCACAGTTTGGTTTGATATCTTCAGTTTGCTAGAAAGTGACTCACTTGTGGACAGGGCATCAATGAAAAGAAAATCTGCTGTAGTTGATGATTTTTTTTTTTTTTTGTGCATTTTCTGCCAGTTAAGCACTAAAATGGAAACCCTGTTTATGTTTACGTAGGTTCTGGTGGTGAATCCAGTCTTCTTTAAGTATGTTCATGATCATTGGACAGAACATCACGGTCGCTATCCGTCCACCGGCATGCTGGCCATCATCTTTGCTCTGCATACCTGTGACCAGGTAGGAAGCAAGCTTTTTTATTTTATTTATTTTTTTATCTTTCATTCATAGAGACATGTGGTTTGTGTGTTCCTAGTTTCCTATGTTTCACTATATATGTTTCACAAATCTGGAACTTTCTTAAATGTCCAAAGTTTGGGGAGAAATTTTGCCTGAGACTGACAGATTAATGCAGTAGAAAAAATGTGCTGTGTAGCCCATTTGATTACGCATTTACTGTATGAGATTCTGAAGATTTTTAGATTTATGGTATAGAAATTCTTCCATTCTTCCTTGGACTTTATTATGATACAAGCGTTAATAAAAAAAAATCAAGGAAAGATTGTTTTTTTAGCTAAATGAAACCCAGATATCAAGTTGATTCACACACAGTGACATATTCCAAGTGTTTATTTTCACAACTACTGAAAACTCAATATTGAGTTTTCCTGAAAATCCGAATTTTAAACAAGACCAATAAATGTTTTTGATGCAAAAATGTGAAGGCCATTTTATGGTAAATGGTAAATGGCTTGTACTTGTATAGCTCTTTAACTAGTCTTGACGACCTCCAAAGCGCTTTACACTACAGTCCAGTCATTCACCCATTCACACACACATTCACACCCTGACGTTGGTGAGCTATGTTAGTAGCTACAGCTGCCCTGGGGCAGACTGACAGAGGCGAGGCTGCCATGCATCGGCGCCACCGGGCCCTCTGACCACCGCCAACAGGCAATGCGGGTGAAGTGTCTTGCCCAAGGACACAACGACAGAGACAGTCAGTGCAGGGGATCAAACTGACAACCCGCCAATTGCAAGACGAACTCCCTAACCTCTGTGCCACGTCGCCCCATATAATTTATATGACAGAAATATGTACCTACACTACCATGATAAGCACTGCTCTGTCAGTTGTCTAGCAGGCAGTAATTAGTAACACCCTCCAAAAAACAGGGTGAGCCAAATAGGATCATAGATAAAGAAGCTGGCTGTTCAGCATATCATAGCCTAGCATATTAATAGAAGGGGATAAAAAAACGTGTGAGTAAAAAGTACACAAACAGGGTAACTGAAGCCCTGAGAGGATTGGGAAGTTTTAGATGTTACATATTACATGAGGCTGCTGAAAAAAGTTATTGGGAAAATAACAGATGATTCAAAGCCATGGTGGACGTCATAGATGTGGCATAAATAGATATGGACACAGGGGCTGATAAAGGCAGCATATACACTTAGGTAATCTTGGAGTCGTGCTATTCCACAGTCTGGCAGATTACACCTGAGTGTTGACCTGGTTCTACTGACGACAATGGGAGGAGCGTGGAGGAGGAACTACGCTTCCATAAGATCTCATGTGATCAGCATTCTGGCCTCGCGCCTCCTCATTTCTTCCTCTTTCTTTTTACCTGTCGAGAGAGCCTCAGTACTGATTAGTACCATTTGTTTGGCTTGCAGTAGCTTTTACAGAAGCAAAGCTCATTCAAGACTTGGTGGGAGATTCAAAATGTGTGCACTGTAATCGGAGTCGGTTTGTAAAGAGTGTGAACTCGCCGAACTTCAAACCCTTTCAGAATCTATTGGTCAGATAAAGGTGGCAAGCACCAAAATGCAAATGAGAGGCTGCTATTCAAGCACCCTGGACTGTCATAACACTACAGCAGTGGCACAGGCTGCACGCTGCACTGATACTGTAGTTTATGCAAAAGAAATGGAATTATCCTTTATTGTCCCACAGTGAGGAAGTTCATGCGTACCAGCAGCAAAGTGACAGGCAAATGGAAGCATGCAGATACACGCTGCACGGTTATTAAAGGTAGCATACTGAAAGAAATGTGCAACTTCCTGTTGGACAGATTTTTTCTGAAACGCCAACAGACCATTTACCACAAATCTGCAAAAAGAAGCCTAGATGTAAACACTTGTTGAGCTTTCTGGGAGCAACGATGGTTATAAAGTCTAACACTTGCTGGGAGGAAGGATCTGTGATAACGCTCCTTTGGGCACCTAGGAGCCCCAATCGAGTGTTGTGTGCAAATGTAATGCATAGAAAAGCTTGTCTGCAGGCCAACCTTTCTGATCAAGGAAGCCTTATTATATCGGTCTTACGTGATATTAACATTTTCTGAGAAGCTGAGTTTTGTTTCGCTGTAAGCCATAACCAGCAAAATTAACAGAAACAAACACTTGAGATATATATCAGTGTGTGGTGTGTGTGTGTGTATATATATGTTTTAATTGAATTACTCAAATTATCTTCTCGGTGGTATTTAAAATGATAGTGATATGCATCCATATCACAGACATCAGAGGAACCAACTGATGTAGTGATTTACTTTACAGCAATAGATACTTTAGCTGGCTAGCTGTCACCACGACATAATGCAGATGTTTATTAAAATCAAAATTATTTCAAGTTTATTAATATATTTTTTTACAGTATAACAATGGTTAACACTTTATTCTCTGTTTCTTATACTAAGTCTCAGAGTCACAGATTTAAAAATGGTGACCGATGGTTTTGCTTTTCGTCTGTTTTCAGGTGTCTGTGTTTGGTTACGGTGCCGACAAGCAGGGGAACTGGCATCACTACTGGGAGGAGAACCGCTACGCTGGAGCCTTCAGGAAGACCGGTGTCCACAGTGCCGACTTCGAGACCGAGGTCATCCATACGCTCGCCAAGGAAGGCAAGATCAAGCTCTACCTTTAACGCTCACCTGAAGACGGAAGGATCTGGCACTGAACAGCCTAATTTGAGCCAGAGATGAGCTGCAGATTTTTTTCTTTTCTTCAATTGAAGAAGATTTGGACAGTAATCAGATTGCTGTTTTCTCTTATCCAGTACCACATTTGCCTTCAGTAGCTTCCTTAGGGATGCCATTTTTTTATTATTGCCAGTCACCTTTGGACACATGCGTGAAAGTGAACTTAATGCAACAGATCTGCTGGATATTGATCAGATACATTTACAGACTCCTGCTGCTTCAAAGAAGTTCAACTTGAACGATCGGCCTTATTTGATCCCTTTACTGACTGTCCTGCTGTTGGTAACTGATGGGACTGACCACGATACGTTTTGCTCTGAATGGGAATCAACCACCGAATATTTGTTATATAAACTTTTGTTTCGTATTCTCCCAATACTATAAAGGGTTAACCTCTGTCTATTTCATTAAAAGCACTTTGTAATGAGGAGGAAATGTTGGGTAAAGGTAAAATAATTTGTTTACGAACCACACACAGACATGGATAGATTTGTTGGCACCCCTGCTTAAGGGGTGTCAAAACCATGAAATAAATGCATCCAACCTTTTTAATTTGAGAACATTTGTTTTCACTTTGGAAAAAGAAATTCATATTAAGAAATAAGTGTTAACCACCAGTGGCACAATCATGGTTAACCCCGCTGTGACAATTTAGCTCGTAACCATTTCAATAATTTCAAGCCCTGGTCATCTCCCTCAACATTTAACAAATTTGGAGCATACAGAGAGAAGGGTCTTTGCCACAATCTCTAGAGTCCAGAGTCCCAGGTCCTCTCTCGTGGTCTCTTATCTTCAGCTAACCAACATGTTTTCTGCTGGAGATAACCCACGAAGAAAGTCGATTTTGTGTCAAAACTGGTCAGATGTTTTGGATCAATATCCTGCTGGAAATAAAACCAATTTAATTTATTTTTAAATCTATAGCAGGTGGCAACAAATTAATTGGGCGATAGAATGCATTAAACATTACTATTGCCATCTACTATCTAGTTTCCCAGGGTAGGGTTGGACGATAATTCAGTAACAATATATATCGGTCGATAGACACATATAGATGATAGAGGGAAAAAAAGGGTCAATAAAAAGTTCAATAAAACAGTTTTCCTTTATTTTGCATTCTAGTCATGAAGGTTAATATTACAGTCGCTACACCCTCTCAACCAATCACAAACGCAGACCCAGGTACCAAGCTCCGCCCCTTTCAAAGAATTCAGAGAGCAGGCGTTCTTTTTTTTCTTTTTTTTTTTTTAAGAGTTTGAATTCAGTGTTTGTGGTCTGTATTAAAAATAGGTCACTAAGCAACAACATAAAATGGCCAGGGGTGCACTTAGAAATCATATTGATAATTATCAACAAATTCAAAACAAATTTTGTTTTATCAATGAGCTTTTTTTCTATATCGTCCAGCCCTAAATTAGGGTGTGTCCCCCAGCAACCCACATCCTTTACCATAGTTAACAGCTGGCATGAATCACTTGTCCACATCTTTATCCTTAGTTCCACAACAAATGTTGCAGAAAAGTTAATTTTTTATCTCATCTGACCAGAGCGCACTACTCCAGTTAATACAAACAGAGTTTAGCTAAGTTAATCTTTACATTTGCGAAGGTTGGACGGAAAAGGCCATTTCCTGGACATCCCTCCAAAACAACCCCCTGGTATGAGGATGACGTTGGTGAACACAAGATGTGTCTCATGCAGGTGCACTTCTCTCTAAATATTGGTCCCCACGCGGCCAAAAGAAATTAACCTTTTTGCCATGCCGTATTTTTCCACAAGGATTTATATAGTTTCAAAAAGCAAATCCTCTGTTACTGTTCATTTTTCTTTTTCTCCACTGATGATAAATTTACTCAAATTAAAGGTTGGACTTGGTACATTTATCAGTACGGGATTATGCTGCTGCATTTATTTTAAGAATTTTTACTTAGCTTCACCATGGGTGGCCATACATTTGTCTGCCTCTGTAGGAAGGCTTTGAGGTTTTTGTATCATTTATGATCCCACTATTTCCATTACCTGGATCTTAAAACCGTCCAGCTCTATACCAGCACGACAGGAAGGAAAAGTCAGCATCAAGCTTTTATGTTATAAAAGTCAGCCAGTGATACTGTCGTTTTTCGGTCACAGAGAATCAGAAGTGTCTCTGTCTGGTTAACAGTTTGAGTTTGAAAGATAATTCAACGTCCTGCAGAATTTCTGCAAATTTTTGTTTTTTTTACCTTAGGCGATGGCAGGTTCCTCCAGAAAACCAATTAACGTGGCGGTCACAACAGGCAAAACCAACAGGTCACCTAACAGATCTGAAGCTTTTGGTGGGAAGACTCACAGGATCATGTTTTGTCATCCAGTCAGAACGGTTATGAGCCAAAAAGACCACCATGATTCTTCCCCCGATCATGTGGATTGCATGGAGGACATGAAAAGGGGGGGACAGTTGGGGGTTCAACCAAAATAAAAAATAATAAAGACCACATGTTGAGAAGGGCACCGACCAGTACGAGCAGCAATGACAGCTGCTGCCACCTGCACTGTGAATGTACGACAGGAAAATCTGATGTTGATTGTCTTTATATGATCACCTGAATGTTTGGGTCCTGGTTTACACTGAGGATTGCTTTCAGAGTTGACCCAGTGCCGATGTGTCGTCTTTCAACTGTGCTTCTTTTTCTGTTTGGCTTAATTCCCGTGCTCTTTTTCCAGAAAATGACGTACAAACAAAAGCCAACTAACGTTAACGGAGCGTTTAAAGTTTAATGTTTGAGAGTTGTAATATTAGGTTGCACATGCATATTAGAATAAATGAAAATATAATTAACTTCTCGAGTGGGATTTAAACTCAAAGCTGCATCGGAGAAGTGTCTTTTATACAGTTTTTCTTGTAATAAAGGGAGACTTTTTTTTTTTTTTTTTTAGGATTAAGTGATAAATTTGCCTAATCTTTATTAATGAAACTAGTCAAAATCAGCTAAAATTAGATAATTGCACTCAGACTTTGCCATTGCAGGTTCAGCTTGATGTAATCTGAGTTTTGGGTGCTTAAATGTGTTTTTTTTTAACTGTTAAAATGTTTTTAACTGTTTAAATGTCAAGGTTTAAACCCATAAGCTAGTACGGTATGTGAAAATGCCCTGAGAGCAATGCTTCATCTGGTTCTCCTTGAGAACACGACTTTCATCGCCAACGTGTAAATGTTGAATGTCTACCCAAAGAGACAGCATGTTATGTGTATCTTCTCTACAGCTCGTTGTTTTAATTATCTTAGTTTGAAGCCGATGGGGAACTCTGAAATGATCGTAATGCTGGATATTCTTCTGTAAGCTGTTGCTCTGTCACTTTTACCGTTTAATTTTAATCGGCTCCTCATGTCCCAACTGCAGCGTTGCCCAAGTCTTTTAGTTTAACGTGAAACATCTGCTGGTTTTAAATATTTCCCACTCTCCTTTGTTGCAGCATGCTGCCGCCAGTAATCTGGGAAACTAGCCGTTCTGGCAGTTTTCAGCCCCTTAATGACAGAGCAGCAGGCCTGAGCATCATTTAACATCTGGATGCCAGCTTTACAGCTAATGTTAAGTTGTTGTGAACAGATACACTTTATGCTTAAAGTGTTGTGTGTGATTGAATCCAAATGTGTGTTTCTCAGACTGTGCAATCTGGGAGTAAGGAGTTTATTTAAATCAGGTAGCATCAAGGTGCACAATACATTTATCTGTTCTTTTTTTTTTTTTTTCCCTTTCATAAAAGTCCGTATGGCGATGAACAGATTTAATCCAAAGCACCTAACGTGTGTTCGGCTTTAATTGACCCTGAGGCTGTTCAGACTGAAATAGTCGCAGGGTTAGGTTTCCATTCACACAGCAGTTTACGATCAGCACGACGTTGATGATGAAGGAGCACTGTGCGAGTCCGGCTAAAATTGCACAAAACCTGTACCCACCACTTTGACTTTCAATTAAATAAAAACAAATTAAAGCAAGATAAAGACTGTTTTTTTTCTTTTTAATAAGATGGTAAGTTTTGTTCAAGTTTTAAGCTTGGTAAGGTCACAGCAGTGTGTTTTTCTTTGTTTTTGAAGGTTCATTGAAAGATTTTAAATGGTTCTTTTCCACCTAAAATAAACGGTAATATGCTGAGTTAATATAACCTGTAAGACCCAAATGGGTGGTTGTTTTTTCTGTAAATTATTGGCAAACTATGACATCCAACACATGCTTCATAAGACTTTAACTTAGAACTGGTTAATACATAATCATTTCTTTTTTTGGTGAATTTCTAAGGGCATTCTTGCACTAATACAGTGAAATGTAAATGTTTTTCCCACTAATATTCAAGAGAATATAAAGTTATATGTTGTATTCCGTATTTTATTATATAGGACGTTTTTATTAGCATTTTGTCTAACCAGTCCAGACCAGAGTATTGCTACTTTTTGGGACTGCTGGTTGTAATGTGTAAAAATCTGTATTTTATTGCAATAACTTAGTCTCACACTGAAGAAAAATGAGAATCAACAACCTTTAGAACATTTATTCAGTGGGGCAAAATACCATGTGTCAAGTATTTGTTCTTTACAAAATCACCAGTTGAGAAAGAAAGGTAAAACAGCTTCCAAAGCTCACTGTTGGAAAACAGCAGCAAGTTTTATCATCCTGGCATTAGATGCTATCTACATGCCAGCTGGGTGTTTTGAACGCATGGGAGGGGGGAAAAAATTCCTTTGGTGTCTCACCAAAACAAATATAAATGTGTACAGTTTGCTAAACATTACTTAAGTATAATCTTAACTGACTAAAGCACATTATTTCTTTTTTGGCAACAAACACTCTGGGTGGACCTGGCATGGAACAGAAAACTGATGCGTGGAAAAGCACTTCATAGATGGATTAAGGAAGTCCAGGTGTTCAGCCCTTGTGCGACGTCCACAGCCACTTTCAGGGCGAAAGTAGACACTTACGATTTGAATGTCAGTGCAACTTCTCTGGCTCCAATTAAAGCACAAAATCAGCAAACAAATTGTGTTTAAAGGAAGTGATGTTGAATCCTGAATCCATCGACGAGGAAGAACTGTGATTTTCCAAAGAACCAGGGGACTTTGTTAGACCACATAGGGTCATAAACCTTTAAATATTAACATGTCAAAAAAAATCTGGTGGATTGCCAGAAAATAAGAACAGGTCATTCAGTAGTCCCAAAAAGAAGAGACAAAGATCCTTTTCTCTGCATGTTCCAACCATAATAGGAGACTTGATGTCCTATTGGTATAATGAGGTTGCACAGCAGGGGTCCCCATGAGTGTAGAGGGCGCTGTATGAGTGGATCAGGGCGAGTTCATTGTTGTGAGGACAATGGCAGATTCGTTAACGCATGCAAGCCAGGCTACAAAGGATTTTTGTATACAGGTGAGCACCAATTCTTGTTTTTACACAGCTGCTCTGTGCGCTATAACACCTGCGGGTCACCCTATACGTCGGTTCGTTAGCCGCCATGTTTGCTTAGCAAAAGAATCATTCCTGGGAGAACGGAGAACAGCTGTGCAGCATTTTTTTGTTTTTTGTTGTTTTTTAAAATTAAAACCGTATCTTTTAACAAGCTGCAGGGTGAGAAAGTCGTATTAAAAATAAATACAACATTAAAACATTCATTTTGTGTGCTGTTAAACACCAATTTCTTTCTGTTGTTTGTTTTTTTTTTTAGAAAATAAAACAGCATTTTTTACATAGTTTACATTTCAAATGAGAGACTTGACTTTTATAAGCTATTTTTCTTTTTTAAATAAAAAATAACTACTTCGAAAAAGTCAATCCTCTCATCATACAGTGGTGCTTCTTTCAACATCTTTGTGCTGTATTTGATAATGTGTCTATAGGGAAAAATAGTGTGCTTGTCATTTGAAGAAAAATATTTCAACTTTTTTCTTTTTTTTTTTTTTTTAGCCTAAACACTGAGTTATTCATTCTAAAAGTGTCGACAGGTCGCCACAGTTTGTGCTCAGTGAAGTGTTGGTATCTTGAGACACAAAGGCAGCTGAAAGGCGTCGAGTGCTTCTCATCTCAGGTTTCATCTTCTCTGAAGTCTTTTGACAAACCCATAAATAAGTCCCTCCGTGTTTTTGTGCCCATTCTATGCCGACGACCGGTTGTCAACTGAATCTGGAGCTTTGGTCTTCAGTATCCAAGAATCCTTAGGAAAAGGAGCTCGAGCTGTGGCAGCTTTTGCTGGTGTCCTGCAGATGTTTCCGCAAAAAAATTCAACAAGATAAATTTAAATATCACTAAAATGAAGAAAGCAGTCTGAGCTCAGCTTCACAATAAATAATCCACTAGATGGCTGTGACTTGGTCAGACTTCCTGTGCTTGTTAAATCCATAAATAAAGGCATTGGAAATGTCCTGCAAGCCACAATTCATAGCGGACCAGTTTTCTTTGCAACACTCCCCGGATTCAGCCGCATGAAGTATTCAGTCTAAAGTATTTTGTCAAAAGTTGCCCATGATGTTGTCATGGTAAATCCAGACCTGAGGTTTGCTGGACCAAGATCTCAAGAACTTGCAGGATGGCAGAAATCGGACCCAAAAGTCCGACCCGATTCTATAACTATCGGGTTTTACCATCCGGTGTCTGCTTCCTATGAGGACCCGTTTCTGTTTCCACAAGTTCTGATGTGATCTGGATCCGTGCCGTCCTGAGGATCTGGACCAGGTTTACGTCAATCGGAGAGCAGCTGGACGAAGGAGGCTGGAAACAGACCTCTCTGGTCTGGTTCGTCTTCTATATAGCCGTGCTACACACACACACACACACACACACACACACACACACACACACACACACACACACACACAAACAATAAATTAACTCAGTGTTAATCAAAACTGTCACATGGAAGTTATTGCCTGGAGCGACGTTGGTGGCTTAATTATCTTTGTGAGTTTCCCCACATGCATTAGTTTCTACTGACCAATCAGAGTATAGAAGGCTGATACTCACCCACCAATCACAGTCCTCCTGCCCGAGAACCACCAACATCTGACCCTCAGAGAAGCTCAGTTCATCATGGTGGTCTGCTTGGCAGTCATACAGAGCTTGAGCCCGCCGACTGGCTGCTCCGCGAGGCTGATGGACATAATAGAATACCTGTTTTTAAATTGACTTTTACTAAACTAAAGCCCTTTAAAGCCCTCGTCTTGTCACTGAAAAGTGCTTTATAAATAAACTTGCCTTGCCTTAATACCTGATTTTTTTTGTCCAATTGCACCAAAAACATTTTTGTTTTTGCTGTCAACATTTTATGAAATGAAATGAAATGAAATGAAATTTATTCAAACATGATACAAATATAAAAATAAATTAGATTTTAAAGATAGATTTTTGTTTCAGTTAACATATCATGCTCAAAAAGGGGTAGGAAGAAGTGAGAACTTATAAACTCCTACCCCTAAACACTTGAGACTTTAGAGTCCTACTGTCATTAAAAAAAATCAAACATTAACATTAACATTGCACCTACTATAAATGTAAATTTGGGTATGATGCTAATAAACACTGACAGGCACTTAAGAATTAAAACCTTTTAATCTCAGTATGTTGATCATTATGTTTTTTAAACAGCCATTGTTTTTTCAAGCAGTGTTTCAGATACAGCTAAATATGAAAAAACAACCCTTCACTGTACTGACCCAGAAGCTCTTATCTCCTGTTTCACGATAAAACAAATATATATATTTAGGTTTGTATTTAATTATTTATTCATCATCATTCATAATCTAAGCCAATAATTTGATTCAATGTTGCATAATGGAAATACATCCAAATTACACATATTACTAATTAATACTAGATTTACTCATTTCCATTCCTTTATTGCCCAGTATTGCTAAAAAGCTTCAAACCCAAAATTAGAAGAAAAAAACAGACATTTTGGTCAAATCTTGCCAATTCTGATATATCAACTGCAGAAAGCAGTAAATCCATAAATATATTTTATTGTACAACCTACATGGGGGTTATAACTACTAAATTTATCAGCCAAATTCCATATAGTCCATATGCACCAGGAATAGAAAACAATCCAACCCCTAGACTGTATCAAAGCACTTTTAATAGCATTCTTAGTATGAGAGGGCGATGCGTAAACCAGCATTTGTGTTAGTCAAACACTACCCAGGCTGTATTCACAACAACACAGATATGAAGCTCATTAGCATCACTCGTCCATAAGGAGCTAATGATCAGCAACAAAATGCATCAGGCTGGTAACCAGAACTGCAAAAGCAGCAATAATGTGTAACAGTTAGATGTATTTTTTGGATAAAAAAAACAAAACAAAAAACAAGCTCATGTAATCCATGGATCTCACCAGTGATCTGCGAGGAAGTGGCTGAGGGGTGGGACCTCTGCCATCGCTGTCGAAGCTCTGGGAGCGCTGGCTTATTGGGGACCCATTCGCATGCGCTTTACTGGCCGGGTACAAGAAATGTGAGGAGCTACCTTCACTTTCTGTCCGTCGAAAACCTCAAAGAGAAATGGACGTGAGAATGTTGGGTTATTCTAAGGGAAGGAGTTTTATTTTACGATATATCATCTATTGCTCCTTTGCACATGCTGCACTTACTAAGTGCTAGTCAAGGTGCTGCTCAGCTCAACAGAGGAAAGTACCAGTAAAAGATTGGGTAAACCTTAAAGGACCTTTTATTTTTGAGCATTTTTATTTTACTATTGTCTACATTGTGATACGAGGATGAAGGAATCCTAATTAAGTACGTGATTACATGTTTAAACCAACACAAGGCACATTCTTTCAAAAGAAAAAGCTCCTAGCTACCATTTCGAGCTTAAACATCTTGGGTTACTTTTGGGAAACAGATTTCGATCTCTGCACAGCACTTTACAGCTTGGCTGCATTCGCTGCTGCACAACATCGCTTACAAATGATAAAGATATAGAAAAGCTTTGTGAAAGCAAGCAGGTGAGGAGAACAGACGTCTCCTCCCCAACCAAAGACGGCCTCTCTTTCAGACAACACTTTTTCCAGAGGATCATGAAACAATTATAATGTAGAACTTAAGAGAATGAACAATATGACGCTGACTGAAGAGGACAACACAGTTTATGCTCCAGCTGTTAGAGACTAGCTCCGGCAGTCAGACGATAGACCACTGAGGCAGCTCCAACAGCCATTTGGGAGCATAAATAAAATGCTTTTGTAAATCATTAATGCATCAGCTGCTGTCTGTGGATTGTGGTATTTTATAAATAAGTGCCTGATCCCTCCTGGGATCCTCCTGCATGTTTGCCCAAAGTAATTCTACGTCAGAGCTAAACATTAAGCAGGGAGCATCGGCTACAGATGCTGTCTGAGTATTTTAACCACAATGCATCTTTTTACGCGTGTAGCGTTATTCCTAAGCGGCATTTTAAGTGCGAGGGACTGCCGGTTGTGGGGAAATTACCTGCAGACTTATAAGAGTATAAAGGGATCGGCACCTGCATTACATCAGTGCAGTTTTTCCCTCAAAAGTAAAACACTGACTGGTTATGTTATAATTAGACAATTGCTGAAGGTATCAGAGTAACAAAGTCAGTAGGAGCTAGAGCAGATGTTGCAACATCTAAATGAAAGTGGACTGAATTGTTTCAAATTACATCTTGCTTTCTTTCCCTGCTGATTTAAATTACAGGCACACAGGGTTAAGCTTTAGATCCTAGGTTAGTGCGCTGGCTTGTTAAGTCTACAATCTTTCTGGCAACATTTCTCCTGATTTCGCCATACAAGTCTTCACTTGCACTGATGGCCCAGTCCAGCCTTCTGAGCTCCTTCTGCAAACTTCACTTCTCAATTCGGGCTCTCGGCTGACTCTTTCCCTGCTCTTTTTGGTTCGTGTTGCTATGTTTCAGACATGGAAATGAATGTGCCCATTGTTAAAAGGAAAAATTTTAATAGTGACAGCGTTTGAACATAAGACAATTGTCAGACTGAAACCCGCAGGTAGACCCGGCAGACTAAAGAGTCCAGTGGTACCTCTGTCTGGTTGTTCCGTCAGCGAGCTGAGAGGAGAAGATGGACTGGAGAGACAGGAGGAGAGAAGAATCGCACTTGTTATTATCACTGCAGACCAGCAGAGAGCAGTGTTGCCTCACACAGAACAGCTCACTGTAAACCTTATATACCTTTATATATATATATAATATATCTATATATATATATATATATATACTATATAATATATATATATATATATATATATATATAATCTATTTATATTGTAACTCACTGTAACCTGATTTCTCTCTCTCTCTCTCTCTCTCTCTCTCAGATTATATATATATATATATATATATATATATATATATATATATATATATATATATAGAGAGAGAGAGAGAGAGAGAGAGAGAGAGAGAGAGAGAGAGTAGTATAAAGTTCCTTATTTACTTCACATTCTGTAGTATATAATATAACAAAATATATATAAAAGGAAAATAACTATGTTTTTATTTTATTTATTTATTTATTTTACACCAGCTATCCCTCCAATCATACATACAATCTCCTGTTGCCGTTATAATACCCTGTAATTATATCTCAAATACTCACACACACTTCTTGAAGGAGGATTCTGGACCACTGTAAATCCTGGGACTGGTTGGTAACCCGTGATCTGTGCACAAACACACACACACACACACACACACAGGGTTAATGACAGGGTTACTCTGACAGACTAACTGTAGGGTCCCTCTGGTATTACCCTGCTTATTAGACTCAGAGCAGGTCCTCTTGTGCCGGATGGCGATTGGAGGGGGAGGTGTCGTCTTTCTGTTTCCTGACATGGGGAAGAAAACCTCCGCCTCCTCCTCCTCCTCATCCCTTACTCCATCACTCCCAGCCGGGGGAGGAGGAGGGGGAACACAAGGGGCTAAAAAGATAAAAGATATTTATGATTAAGCTAGAAAAGCACTGCTAGAGCTGTTCCCCTGCTATCTCTTTGTGCCAACGTTGCGTACGCAGCGCCTGATAAGCAGAAGACGGCTGTCTTTTGTCTTTGTATAATTGGGCAACATCCACAACAATGAATGAACTCATAGCAAAACAGGCATTGCCATCTCAAAAATAATTAACTTGTAGCCGTGACTTACAGCTGAAATTACAATTTTTCTGCAAGTAATTTCGAGACCACCCTCTTCCAAACACTCACACTGAAAGCGCAGCATGAAGAGGGGGAGTTCAGTTAATTAGGGAATAAAAACAGCATTTGTTTTTTTTGTTTTTTTTTCAGATGAGTAATTATAGGATTAAACCTAGACACAAAAATCAGAGTGTAATCGTTTCTACCGCTTCCAAGCGTTCCTACTGGAAGTGATTATATAAGTCTTGATATTCAAATATTATTTACCTTTAAATAACTAATCTGGTTATATGAATAATATAACAAGATAAGAATGAACCGAAAATAGGTCCAACAGCTTCCTTGTGGATTCAAAGTTATTATTTATACAATTGACAACAATCTGAATCTCACCTTTGACCCGTGGCGGCAGCGGAGGAGCGGGGGAAGACGGAGGGGGAGGAGGAGGGCTGGGGGCGGAGCCAGACGGACGGCTGTGGAGCTCCATGGCCATGGCTAGTCTCCTCCCGACGCTGAGGAGACCTGCTCCTGGTCCTGCGGAGGATGGGACGGCAACAGAGCAGGAGGAGGAGTTGGATGACTGGCTAAAGGTGAAAGGACGGGAGGAGAAGGAGAACGAGGGGGTGAAGACTGAGGACGAGGAAGATGAGGAGCGCTCCTTCTTCACGGGGCCATTCTGAAACAGCAGACAGGTTTTCAACCATTAGCAGACGCACACAGATGAACAGCTGTTAAAAAGGGTGGACTGTCTGTGTGATTTCAGCTCCTAGCTCATTAATCGAGTAGATCAGATTAGAAATAACACCAAGACTGCTCATATAGTTTGAATTATTGGCCTGAACAGACACTAACACCAATTTTTATATCATTGATAAGACATTGATACATTAACAAAGTTAACACTCATAAGTTAATAAACACATTTTAAAAAACACTGGATACAACCACAACAAAACTAATTTCTAAAATATGATTGATTATCACTACAAAACAGTGTTTTCGTGATGGCCATGTAACGTTAACTGGGACATCGATGGTAAGTGAACATTTAAAATATCAAACAGATTTAACAAGGACACACTACACTAAATCATATAATCTGGTAAATTATCATCAATCTAAACCACCATTAAAGTTTTTTAATAGCAGAATAAGAAAGATACCACATTAGTTGATGAGTTCATGGTTACCCTGTCATCAAAGTCATCATCACTGTCGTACAGGTCATCGTGGCGAAGCCTCCACTCGTACTCTACGTGGACGTGGTGGTCAAACTGGTCGGACTGGGCCTGCTGCAGCTGCAAACACACGGCAGTATTTATTAGGAGAAATCTGGGACGAGAGAGGAGGGCTGTAGAGACTCTCAAAATGAATGCTTTATTTGATATTTAAATTGAAAATGTATTTTTTTTAATTTGTCATCACCTTGGCTGTTTGTTTATTCTTTGATTTTATCAATTAATGTTTACAAAAACAGAACTGCTAGCAATCTCTTATCATTTGGCCTCTAATGTCTTTACTCTCAGTCTTCTTATACATATTTGTATGCTGGTAAGTGTTTGATTATAATGACAACTAGAAGGACAATAAATACCAGAATTTAAATTTTGATTAAAATAAAAAATTAAAAAATCTCACCAGCGCCTCACATTCACTGTGCTTCAACTTGCGGCTCACATCCAAAGCGGTTTCTCCTAACTCATTCTCTGCAACACAAAAAAAAAAAAAAGATGTTACATGATATTTAATCTTTGGACAAGACAAAAACTGCATTTACCTTACATGGGAATTAAACAAAAAAACTTTGTCAGGATTTTTTAAAGCCTTTCCTCCATTCCTAGTGTTCACTCACATTACATTTATAAATGTAAGAAGTAAAAGAAAACAATTTGCGTGTGCATCCCTGTCTAGTTTCATTTTATTTAATGTTTTATTTAATGTATTTTACAAAAAATATGCCAAATAAATAGTTTTACCAAAGCATCCTCTGTTCAAAATAAACTCTGCATTAATACATCCCATTTGAGGTTAGAAACCGGTGTATACGGGAGGCTGGTTTGTACTATGAATAATACTATGAGTGATGATATTACTCAGGTGGATGTTGGCCCGGGCTCTCAGCAGCAGTTTAACACAGTCACTCTTGTTATGCAGGCAGCTGTAGTGCAGCGCAGTGTTCCCTGCTGACGTTTGCACATCCACGTTGGAGCTGGAAAAAAGAGAAAACCTATGCAAGTAAACATGCAGGTGTGAACATTACCACTCCGTCAGGCGTAAAAAAAAAAAAAAAAAAAAAAAAACAATCAACGCAGCAGACTGACCAGTTCTGGGCCAGGAAGTCCAGGATGTGCAGCGATGTCCGGTCAGCAAACAGGACGGCTAAATGGAGAGCAGTCTCCCCTTTCTCCTGTTGGTGTGGAAACAAGCCACGGATTTATTTTATTGAGATGTTATGAAATGTATACCTTTATAAAGATTTTGTGTGTGCACCACTACTAACAGTGTGTTCAATTAAATACACAGAAAACACAGGCAGTAAATTAACTTATGGGCACCTGGTTAAGGTGTATAAGAAGCCCTAAAATAAATGTGTCTTTTATTCCAGTAGCATTTTTATTTTATTTATTTATTTTACAAAATCACCAGAAATTACTTGTTTTTGATTGAGGCTTTTAAGGTTCAATTCAATTTCAATTCAATTCAATTCAATTCCGTTCAATTTTATTTATATAGCGCCAATTCATGAAACATGTCATCTCGAGGCACTTTACAATGTCAAAATCAATCATATTATACAGATTGGTCAAAAATTTCCTATATAAGGGAACCAGTTGATCGCTTCAAAGTCCCGACAAGCAGCATTCACTCCTGGAGAAGCGTAGAGCTACAGGGAGAGTCGTCTGCATTGTCCATGTCTTTGCAGCAATCCCTCCAGCTCGAGGTAATCAGAGTATTTTCGGAACTTGCATTTAGCAAACCAATAACCTCCTCCGGTGAATTATAATGACATGGGACAAGATATTGATCTGTACTGATTTTCATTATTCAGAAAATGGCTACAGGAAAATACCTACTCAGCTAAATCGGCCCACATTTACATCCCAAAGTCAATAAGTTGTTTAAAACAACAGGAGCTGTGCCAAGCGAGCCTGGATGACAAACCGTGTTTAGTTTACTGTCACATACAGCGAGAAGGACAATAAGAGAAGTTTTATGAAAATATCTCCAAAGCTGACTTTTGGAAATCTTGGGTTCCCCAAACCTCTAAACCGTTTTTTAGATGCCATCTACATGCCAAAAGGTTCTTTGGGAGGAATATCAGGGAGAAAAAAAACGTTCAGTCTAATGTCGCAAGTGGAAATTCATAGTGTGCTAAACTCTACTATCAATAACTGTGAAGAAAGTTGCATTTCTGTCTCTGATTGGGTTTGGATTTGCAGATGTTTGCACCTGTTAATTTCCCTGTCTGTGTGTACGAGCCAAAAAGGAGCGACAAAGCAGCCAAAATCCAAGAAAAACTTTGAAAGGCTTAGAGAACTATTCACTTCATGGATTGCAAAAAGTCTGATTTACTCAAAACATTTAGAGACAAAGAGAGGGTCAAAGCTGTCCATTTGTAGGTACAAGTATGAGTGTATCTTGTGATTTGACAATGATAAAAGTCTGCGTGGCTACCTGTATGTGGGTGTGTAGGGGCTGGCTTAGCTCCGCCCTCTGAGCGTACAGCTGGATCAGACTGTAGATGTCACAGCTCTTAGTCGCCTCCTGCAGGCCCAGCCTCAGCGCTGCCGAAGAACTGCTGAACCTCCTCACAAAATGAACGTCCTGATACTTTGACAGGATGAAATCCTTGCGCTCCGCCCTGTCAGGCACACAACGTTTCAGACGTATATTTTCCTCCTATGATGACCTAGATCTGGTGTGTGGCTTACATGTGGCTGTGCTGGGAGGGCTTCTGTGATGGACTGAGCAGATTTGCCTCCAGTATTTCATTAAAACCGGAGTTGCCAACATTTCGGGCCAGCTGAAACGGAGAACAGCAGTTTAGCATTAAAGGATTTCATTATGAAAAAACAAGAAATCACGTAGAAAACAAAAGTAACATCAGTTGCAAACGTCAAAAGCAGAATCTAGGGTTGACCAAAGCTTCAACCACTGAATGCCTTATTGACACAACGTGCCTCATCAGCCTATATGGAGCCTAATGATTAGTTATATTTATGTCTGATTATATTTGATCAACTTTTGTTTTCCTTAACCCTATAACTTCAAAAGGAAGTGAAATTTTCTTGAAATCATTGTAATTTTCCTTGATTAGAGCAGGTAAATAAGACTATTTGCCAGTGGAATAAGACTTTTGCACTTAAAATAGGAACAATTCATATCTGTTGTCTTATTTCAAGTGCAGGATAACTAATTATGATATTTTAGAGATGAATTGTTCCTATTTTAAGTGCAAAAGTCTTATTCCACTGGCAAATAGTCTTATCTACCTGCTCAAATCAAGGAAAAATACACTAATTTCAAGAAATGTTTTACTTATTTTAAGTTCCCTTTTTTCAGTGATCATTTTTGATACAAACATTTCTGAGACCTCTTCTTTTTCAACAAGGTCAGTAGTTTTCTTAGCATACAATTTACAATACCAATGAGTATATATTACACACCCTATGTAAAAATGCAGAAAACGTGAGGAAAATGTCTGTTTTTAGGCTAACGTATCAATTAGGATACAAAGAAAATTTGAAAGCCTGACACTTTATTTATTTTTTAATCAACAAAAATATATATATATATATATATATATATATATATATATATATATATATATATATATATATATATATATTTTTTTTTTTTTTTTTTTTTTTTTTTTTTAAATGTGAAGTTTCCTCACATTTACCTGTATTGGACCTTAAAGGGTTGAAGGGACTTTCCCTCTCAGTGATTTAAAGACACGTCTGTCCTTTAATCAAACAGCAACTTGTTGACATCATGTCTAAATGAACAGTGTTGCTTCTCCTAATTTTCCTCCCATGACAGCTATCGCTTTGTGGACGGAGCGATGGATCGCTAAATGACCCAAAATGCGCCCTCATTAAACCAGTTTTGGACTTTGTAGTAAGGATACACCAATTTGAACAAAACCTAGCTTACACATCCTCAAATGCTTGATAGAGATGTTCCTCACCAGCAGGTCTGAGGTTCCCAGGCTGTCCAGGCTCAGGGACTTGATCCTGGAGACGTGGACGCCCATCTCCCTGTGGATCCCTGAGCACTCAATGCAAGTCAGGATGCCTAGGTTTGTTGAGACCCATCCAGGATCTTCAGAGAGGGAGAAAGGTCACTCGTACACTCGAAGTGTGAACGTCAGAGAAATCCAGTAAGACGCGCTGACAGACGGAGATCACCTGGAGCGCCGCAGTCACAGCAGCTGTTGTTTCCCGGCATTCTGCGGATGTCGTCGGTGATGGCCCGGGTCAGGTCCTCCACGCTGCTTTCACCCCCTCCACCCTCTCTCCTGCCCCCATCCAGGGCCATGCTAAGAGCCTCCTGCTTACTGTTACTGAGCACCGAGATCCACCTAAACGTTCACAACAAAAATCATCTCACAGTTCTCCTCTTCAGAAAACTTTATGATTGTTCTGATTGTTTCTGATGCTGAACGCTGCCATTGGGATGCTACACTGGGTGAACACACTACAGATTGGCAATCATAGGCTGAGGCATACATTACCCATAATTCCCCTGAACCCCAGACAGTAGGATTGTACTTCTTTTTTATACAAATATATACTGGGACCAACTGTATTGAAATTTGTAACTATTTTCAGTGTTTCAATTAAAAAAAAAAAGTTGAATTCAAACAAAGGGGAGGAGTGATTCATTTATTTATTTATTTTTTACCCGGATACGCCTCAAACAGTTTAATTGCTGATTAACAATCAAATTGAACTGCTTTAGACTTACGCAACACACTCAGCTTCATCCTCAGCTAGGAAATGATAGGTCCGATTATCTAGAGGACAAAGAGTCAGATATAAAGTCAAAGCATGTATTATACAGAATTCTTTTTGTTACTTTTGTTTGATAAAATGTTTTTTTAATATCTTTACAGTTTACATGTAAGTTTTATGTATAACTGGTCATTTGAATATAGTAAATATAGTAAGTGTTTGTAACAATAATGTTCCATAATGGGGTTTTTTTCATGGTCTTACGGGAAATAAGGTCGAAGCATTTCTTGTCCTCCACGCTGGGTTTCACCTGACAGGTGAGCAGGTTTAATCGGGTCGGAGGTTTATTTGGCTAAAAGTTGACAAGACGCATGTTAGAGTCCTCTATTAAAACAACAGCTACAAGCAAAAACACTAAAATACACTCAGTGAAGGAACAACATTAGCAGACGTATCATACAAACAATTATTTATAACGTTCAAATTTTTGGTTAAATCAGAGTTAAAAAGACTTATCTATCAATTACAGGGAGATAGTTTAAAGTATTCTAGGCTAACATGCCTCAGATTTGGTCACAATGTTTTCTACATTCATCTGTTTGATTCCCAAATCTGTCTGTTAAAAGGAATCAGGGTTTTTTCTTCCAGAGTGGAGAAATAATAAGCTTGAAACCAAAACATACCTGGTAACGTTTAAATGTTTTTGATTAAAAAAAAGCTTTTAAGAAGACAAATGAGTAGTTTAAATTGTGAAATTTTGCAATCTAATTGTTGAAAGTCAGAGGATGCTGTAACCTCTACACACACACACACACACACACACACACACACACACACACACACACACACACACACACACACACTCACTGTGGCGTGGGCAATAGTCAGGTAACAGTTGTGAACCGAGCACTTCCTCTTCTGCCACATTTTCCTCAACCTGCAACACAGACACAGCATTTTAGTAATCCACATAACGCTGACATGTATTTTCCCATGTTTTAATAGTTTAAGTATTTGTCTATGAGTATACATGTTTGAGTGAGTTGAGGTTTTTAGAAAATATAGAAAATCTCTCAAAAACAAGGTTATGTAAAAGCTTTATTATTTGTTTGTCTTAGGTCCTATAGACAGAAGGCAAATTCTCATTCAGCAACTCAGAAAGCATTCTGTACATTGATTAAGCAATAGAAGCTACAAAAAAATATCTTATTTAGACAGTTTTACTGTTGAAATTGTATGACCAGAAGGTTTGAAGAAGACCAACCAGTATTATGTGTCACATACACTATATTACCCGAAGTGTTACATCACCCATCTAGATCATGTAATGCAAAGGTTCCAATCACAGCCAGGGCCACAGGTGTATAAAATTCAACCACAGAGTCCTGCAAGAGCTAGACTCATCGCTATATAAGCAGAAGATCTTACAAATATCAACTAAAGTATTTGTAATGATGACTCACTACAGGTGTTGAAGAACCAATTAGCTGAACACGTGTGGGGAGGGAGAAAAAGTAAGGAGTCAAACAGAGAGACAAATAAAATGTTTCTGTATACTATAACATCAAAAGCCCACAACACTGAACATTTTGGCCAAGATGTGGCATTGCTAATTTATCTCATACTTTAGTGAAAAGAAAGGTGCTCATGTTGGTGGAGGTGCTTCCTGTATCAGCTACAGTCAGTCAAGCGTTTATTAGTGACGAGGAGCTTTACTCCCTGAATGTAACATAGTGCCACTTCCCTAGTTTTGAGCCTCGGCAGATATTAAATGTAAAATTATAACATTGTTCCTCTCTATATTAGTTGGTTGTGCCAGATGACCGTTCACACTGAGCCTGGTTCTGCTGCAGGTTTCTTCCTGTTAAAGGGGAGTTTTCCTCTCCACTGTCACCACACGCATGATCGGTACGAGGGATTGCTGCAAAGGAAAACTTTTAAACACCCTGTCTGAATGATTTGATGGAACTGACTTTGTGAAGTGCCTTAAGATGACATGTGTTTGGAATTAGCGCTATATAAATAAACTGAATTGAATTATTATTTTAGAGCTTGGAACCACAACAGCTCACACAAACACAACTATGAAGCAAAAATGTTTCTTCCATAAAACATTACGTTGAATGATATAAAACAGGTTTAGCTTTATGAAGAAAACCGGGGGAGCAAATTTTCAGACTCAAGGACTTAGAATAACTTAGAATAACTCATCGTTTGTATCAAAGACAGAATTTGGGTGCAACTAAGGACGTAATGATTAATTACACTCAACAAAAATATAAACACTTTTGGTTTTGCTCCCATTTTTTATGAGATGAACCCAAAGATCTAAAACTTTTTCCACATACACAATATCACCATTTCCCTGAAATATTGTTCACAAATCTGTGATAGTGAGCTCTTCTCCTTTGCTGAGATAATCCATCCCATCTCACAAGGGTGCCATATCAAGATGCTGATTAGACACCATGATTAGTGCACGGGTGTGCCTTAGATTGCTCACAATAAAAGGCCACACAGCTGTGCACTAATCAAGGTGTCTAATCAGCATCTTAGTATGGCACACCTGTGAGATGGGATGGATTATCTCAGCAAAGGAGAAGTGCTCACTATCACAGATTTGGACTGGTTTGTGAACAATAGTTGAGGGAAATGGTGATATTGTGTATGTCGGAAAAAGTTTTAGATCTTTGAGTTCATTTCATAAAAAATGGGAGCAAAACCAAAAGTGTTGCGTTTATATTTTTGTTGAGTGAACCTCTCTAGAGCATGAACAGCCATTTGCTATTAATGTGGTTCTGTTTCTTCATATTGTAGTTGGCGGAGTTCCGTTTTTTTTTTATATCAGCTTGTCATGTGTTATAAAAAGCACACGGTTATCTAAAATTTAAATCTGGTCCTTTGGTTGTGTTAAATGAATTATGTCTTTTTTACATAACTCCTACATTAAACATAAACGAGCCTGTAAAACGGTGTGTTTACCCGTCGCTCTTCTTGTAGAGGAACCCCGTTCGCTCAGTGCCGTATTGCTTGTCTCCCAGAAGCTGGTGCATGCTGTACACCTGCTTAGGCAAGGAGTCCTGCACACACAAGCCAACCCGTTTTCTAATCAGGCGATCCGCTTCACGGTCTGAGTTGGGGCGAGAGTCTGGGGGGGGGTTCTGACCTGCTCGGTGTGGACCACCGGCCTCAGCTGATCCCTGATGGCGCACAGCTGCCTCTTCTCCTCCTCCTGACGCTGCTTCACCTGCGCACACGACAGCACAGCGCCACATTTCGTCATTTAAACTAAAAAAAAAACAGTAAATATTGCTGCGATTGTCGGCGAAGCTAAACAAAAAGACCACACGGGGCTGTGAGCCACGGGTCGTACCGTGTTCAGCACGGCGTTCAGCTCCTCCATGTACTGCTTCAGCCTCTGAGTGGTGGAAACGCACTCCTGCAGGAAACTACACAGACACGCTTATGGTCAATCCATCCATGCCAGCGTGCCGCGCGGTGTTTCGTCATTACGGGGCAAGCGTGAGCCAGGACCTACTTGTTTTGACTGTGGTAGTGCTTAATGAGGTTCTGCAGCAGGTCGACTCCTCTCTTTGTTTTTATCTCGTTCACCTTAATGAGATACTGAGACAGGGAGCGTTTGCTCCATTAACTGAGCACCCGGTATACGTCGGCGTGTGCGCGTCACGCGCCGAGCGGCAAAGGAAGAAGCCGCAGGTCACTGACCTCGCACATGCTCAGCTGGAAGGAGCGCCTCTCTTTCTCGAGCTCCTCGGCGATTTCTCCTCCGCTCACCTCGCTCCGTACCATCCCGTACTGGCGCGCTAGCTCCCTTTTCTCCTTCTCCACCTGCTTGCTGAAGACACACGCACACTTTGAATTATTAATCTGGACCGCTGACGCTCTTACCGGCTCACTTCTGCTTACAAGAGCCTTTCCTCGTTTCTGAATTATGCAGAGGCGGAAACGTCTCGTCTTTTTTTTTTACATGTACAAACACGGAACGAGGGACACCCTATAAATAGGAGGCACCGGCGAGCAAGGCAACTCACAATCGGTTCTCGTAATCCCTCCATGCTCTCTCGAAGGGCTTCTTCAGGTCCTGCAGCGAGACCGAGGAGGAAAAGTTTGCTTCAGATCTACATGAAATTAGTCGTTTTACTCAAGCAAATGCAGATTTTATGTTAACCATTTTAGAAGACACCTGATTTAAGTTTTTGAGAAGATACACTTGATATAAAAACATCAAAAGTCCTCACCCCCTTCACCTCCCTCAGGTCTCCTTTGACCAGAGAGTCCAGGAAGAAGTTGATGTTGTGAAGCATGCTCTTCAGCTGCACACAAACACAGCAGAGTTATTTAAACGGTGCGTCCACAGAATTATTTCAGCTGGATTCCACTCGATAACCACACACAAAATCATCCTTTCTTTCTTTCAAAAAAACTAAATCCGTTCTGGAATAGAGCAAGGAATGCTTGTGCTATTTGTGTAAATAAGTTAATGAGCTGATGACCGAACTGCAAAAACGGATCTAAAAATAAGTAAAATGTTCTTAAAATTTCGGTTTTTGTCCTTGATTTGTGCAGGTAAATAAGATTATCTGCCAATGGAATAAGTACCCCTAAAATAAGATAATTATATATACTGCACTTGAAATAAGATGATGGAGATAAATTGTTCCTATTATATGTGCAAAAATCTTATTCTATTGGCAGATCATCTTATTTACCTACTCAAATCAAGGAAAAATACACAAGTTTTAAGAGCATTTTACTTATTTTTAGTTCCGTTTTTGCAGTGCGAAAACCCATTAACTTGGATAAATCCATTTTCATCAACAGCACTTCACTTAAAACAAATCATTGCTATCTTCAAAATCCGCCAGTAGTCATACGTCTTAGACTTACATTTAGACTTAGACACATTTTACTGTCATTTTGTATGCACAGAGTGCATAAAAATGCATAAAAACAGTGTGTAGAATAATGTAGTGCAAAGATAATAGTGCAAAAAAGGCATTAATTTGAAAAGTTCAATGTTGGCAGTGCAAAATAATAATGGTGCAAAAATGCAGTAAACATTCAGTTGTGTACTTTTTAAATTTAAATTGATTATAAAAGTTCAGCAACGTTGGCAGCGCAAAAATAATGATGCGAAATGGCCATAAAGTTCAGTTCTGTGTATGTGTGATGCAGAGTCCAGTTTAGAGTTCAGCCGTTCAATGAGCCCATTACCAACGAATAGTTTACTTTAAGCATTTAGCAAAAGTAAACAAGCTATCTTAAAAATTGTGTTAATTGGGTCTACATTACTGAAAATGTTGTGCATCATTGTTCTGGTCCCTCTGCCATCTGGTTTTCACAGAACATTTCCTACTCTCCGGCTTCCAAGCTTGACTTGACACAAACACAGCAGTGGGAAAATGAAACTAGCTGCAAAAATCTTGTTTTACTGATAATAAAACCAACAAAAGTGTTGAATACCAAGGCTCGTGTTTTTCAAATCGGAGTTCCTCAGTGGAAAAGCTGATTAAAACAGTTACATCAGATCCACGTGCAATAATGCTAAGCAAGATTGTTTCTTCGTTATTTTACGTCACTTCACTTTGTGTCTAGAAAATGCTTCACAGCCTTGTCCCATTCAAAGATCCTTTCTCTTCCAAAAGCTTGCTTTTCACCAGTCGGTCAGCTGATGTGGGAGGGAAAAAAAGGGATGGAAGCAGCTGCAATTCTTCAGTTTGAAGTGTGCCCCGCTTGTCACGAGCCGGACGTTATGCAAATGTGTTTCATTGTGACATCAAAAGAGGGAGAGAAAAAAAAGGGAAAACTAGCCGGGCGTTTCAGGCAGTTCAAGAGCGGTGGCTTCTCCGGGGAGGAACGACTGATATAAGACTGAAGGAGAGTCTTATATCACAGCAGATGTTTAGGATTCAGAGAAACAGAAGGTGGTCTGCTCTGTGTGAGACTTTAACTGAGGCTGTGCTGCAATGAAGTTTGATTTAGCAGTTTTACAGAGAAATAAATATTTCCTTATTCAAGTTAATCATGTTTCAGGATATTAACTGTAAGTGAAGCATTTCACTTATGCTTAAACCCACTACCCATATGGAACAGATATTTATAAATCTTATAATGTTTGTATCTGTTTTAGTTAAAACTTGTATGTAATGCATCAGACGGTGAAACCAGACACATGATTCTTAGTAAATTGGTACAACATGAAAGAATATATGACAATAATTTTACACACAATAGTCTTAGTAGTAATATCAAACATATATGACCGGCCAGTCATCACTGCAGAAAACAGAAAATGCTTGTGGTGCCACAACTGTAAGAGATACATAAACTACAACCAAATTTGATGACAAAATGACAAGGATGCGTATAAAAAAGCAGGAGACAGTTGACTGTTAAATTATTTCCAACTTTAGTATTTTTTGCCAAATATATTAGAAGCGTTTTAAGTATTTCATAAAAGACTATTCTTTCCATTCTTGCTGGAGAAATACTTTTAATTTGGTACATGATCACATGGATTGCACATTATCTTGACTATAAGACTTGACTGTCTTTTCACATAACCCGAGTCCATTATAGTGATGCTTTTGCCACTAAACAACTGCAATTTTCACCAGAATACATAAATGTTGATAACAAGCGTGGCACAATGCTTCACATAACAACAAATGTATATTTTCTTCACTGAGCTGCAATTTCATTTGATACAATAATAAGTGTTTAGAAAGTTTTCTTAGCTCAGCTCAGCTCGGAAAATCAAAATTAGCTCAGTTTCTCTGTCATTTACAGTAATGCGAGTCCAGTAGCCGACATATAGTCGACATTGTATGTGCCTACATGGTCTAACTGTACGAGTTGCATTTATAGCGTTTGTGAAAGCCTCTGGAGAAGTGGATGGCTGACGTAAAGCTCAGGTCACTTCTGACCAGAGAACCTCTGGCCAACGTCTACACTGTGCAATTAGCATGTTTCATAATATATGAAACAAATATACAAAACATGTATGGAAAACAGATATGATGTACTTCTGTACAACATGCATAGTTTATATTGCATGAAATAAATGCATTAGTGGACACTTTTAAGAGTAAATCATATAAGCCTTATACAATGTGCAATACATGAAACTTAAACTGATGATGATTGAATGTTTACATTTTTAAATAGTTTATTTCTATTTCTTTTCCATATGGGTACTGAGGTTCATGCAATCAATAAATCAGAGGTCAGCAGGCAGGTATGCACATCCATTACAAAGCTGAATTGTATGTAAATGTTACATTACATACAGTGCTTTCTTTACCCTGTCTTCAGACTTTTGTTTTGCAGATGGTTTCAGGGAGCTCAGTAAGACAGCCTTCCCTGTACCTGCCATGTCTTCTCTGGAGACGGTCGTTTGATAGAGTTGCACTGGTACAAATTACCCTCTGTAACTCCTGAAGAGAGACATCGGCATCCAGCGGAAGATTTCACAACAGCTTTCACATTTGCCGGGATCAGCAGCTTGAGGACAATTGCAAATGCGACCTTTTAGGACAACTCTTGTTCCAGTCATGAATTTAATGGGCCCATGCCTTCAAAACTTAGCACCACTGATACAAATGCTGAGTAATGCAATAATGAGCCAGGTCGCTGTTTTTCCTTTTCTCAATTCTTCCATCAAGTTAACATCTATTCTCCTTAGCTTTCACTACTGGCCAATCCAGCTGTGTTTTCTTTAGGCTTTTAGAGGTTATCATTGAAAATTATTGCTCATGTGGGCTCATATCAATAAACAAGTCGTTTTTATCTTATTGGGTTCCGAACAATGCATAGATTTAAAAGGATTTATGGACATTTTCCAAATTTGGTCAAGAATGTTGAAAGCTTTTATAGCTCAAATATCTGGGCATCATTTCAGACCTGGAGTAGACATAAAGTCACTTGTGAAAAGGCACAAGAAGGGGCTGCGCTACCAGCTTAGGAGGTTTCACCTGGCCCACAGGATCCTGATAGTAGTTCCAATCAGACGACACAGAGTCTGTGAGGTGAACCTAACTGTCTGATTTGCTTTGGCAACTATATTTGACCTCAGAATGGTGCAATTAAAAAAAAAAAAAACAGGCAGCTGAGAGAATCATCGTTGCCCCAAAGATCCCATCGAGAATCTACATTTTTCACCGGCACAGAAAGGGGCAGGGGGAAAGAAATCACCTCCACACATGACACGACATGCAATGTGTAGGCTGTTGCCTTCAGGCTAGCACCTCAGAGAGCTGCAAACCAAAGCACCACAGAAGCAAAACAGCTGGTTTTGCACATTTGCCATGAACCTTTAAACAACACGCAAGTACAAACCAACAAGTACAACATAACCCGTATGCAAAGATTGTATACTACTCTTATTGTCCAATTCAGGTACATATTGTGTTGCATTTTTGTACATTTTTGTACATCTCTGTAAATTACAGCATTGTCAAACATTTACATCCCTGGATATTTATTTGATCAGACAGTTCATATTTATTTCAATTCTAGATGATATAAACAAGTTGACATCGGTGACTATGACAGCCTTTTATAGTATTATACTGATCTGTATTTGTTTATGTTTTTTAAACTGTATTCAATTGTGTATTGTGAAATTAATGTAAGTAATGGGGCTTCAGAGACCAAGACATCTTTCTAACCTGCGCTCACATGCTTGGCAATAAAATGCTTTCTGACTTTGATCCTGGTGGACAAGCTGCAGAATGCAGTCAGGGGAATGTATCTATTTTTAGACTAAGCAAAGACCAGAAATCGTTAATGTGGCCTTTGACCTCTTGGTTGTTAGCAGCCCTTGTCACTCACCAGGTTCTTCATTGGAGACAGAAGTTCTTTAGAAAAGTCCGCCAGGTGGCAGAAGGCCGAGCCGACCTCCGCCTCTCCGTTTGAGTGGCAGTTCACTGCGAGCTTCTCCATCGAGTTGATGTACTGCTCCAGGTGAGATACATGGTCTAACAAGATAAGAAAAAAACAGTGATAGTTTGTGGAATAATCCTAAGGTTGTTTGACTGCATCTGCATTTCTGTACCTTGTCCTGAAGCGTACTTGGCTTTAGCAGCTTTCTTCATCTTCTGCAGCACCAACCGGTCGCTGTCCAGAGCCTGAACAAAATAATAAATAATAATAATACATTTTATTTCAAGCACCTTTCAAAACACTCAAGGATACTGTACAGGTATGAACAATAAGCGGTAAAAGCAACATCGTCATAATTAAAAAAAACAACACAAACTACACACAGGAAAGTAACAGAAAATCATAATGAAAAGGCAATCTTGAACATGTGGGTTGTGAGTTTTGATTTGAACAAGGGTAAAGACTCGGCATTGCAGATGTCAGAGGGGAGTGAATTCCAGAGTGTGGGCGCAGACCGAGAAAAAGCTCTGCTCCCCATGGTGCTAAGACGGGCAGAAGGAACAACAAGATGAGCAGTAGAAGAGGATCTAAGTATGCGAGAGGGAGTTGAAATTTGAAGTATATCAGAGAGATATGGAGGGGAGAGATTGTGAATAACTTTAAAAGAAAGTAGGAGGATTTTGAACTGAATTCTGAACTTGACAGGTAGCCAGCGGAGCTGCTGTAGGACTGAGGTGATGTAATGGAAAAAGGGGGTTCTAGAAATGATGCGAGCTGCTGAGTTTTGCACTGCCTGAATCTTGTAAAGGGATTTCTGAGGAAGACCAAAAAGAAGAGAGTTACAGTAATCGATGCAGGAAGTGACAAGACTATGGACAAGAATACAGGTGGAGCTAGGGGAGAGAGTGGGGCGAAGGCGATTGATATTGTGTAAGTGAAAGTAAGCAGAGCGAGTAAGGTTGTTAATGTGAGAGGAGAAGGACAACGTACTATCAAGGATGACACCCAGACTCTTGGCCGTAGGTGAGGAGGAGATTATGGCGTTTTCAAATGAAAGGGAGAAACTGTCCGCTTTGGATAATGTAGATTTGGTTCCCACTAGGAGAATTTCTGAGCACACATGTGAATGAAAAGTAGGTTTTGGCACTGACTGCATGAATGGCTTTGGCATGCGTAAGAAGGTGGCAGGCTTTTTTTGCCGGACGACAGAAGGCATCAGTCCTGGGAGGGTAAAATATCATCTGATCTGTAAAGATTCGCTCGCGTGAAGCGCTTCAGATTGGATGTTGCTGTTTTATGTGGAAACTTTTATTTATTTTTTTTGTATTGGGATGGGAAGATTTCTGCCACATATCCTGGATATCCATCTTAATATTTCAGGAGTATACTGGATCACATCCTGGACAGTTCATATTGGATCAGAGGAACTACACTATCCAAGTGATGATGGAAACTTCTTGGTGCTTCAGCTTCAGGTTCTTACAAACCATTGAAAAGACATTTTTCTTAAACATTCAAATCACCTATATTTCAAGGGATATTCAATATCAGATGTGGCAGGCCAATCAAAAATGATTGTTTACAGCAAAGTCTTATTTTATTATTACTGTCTCTTTTGTACCTTTTGTTGGTTCTGATTTGAGAGACGTTAATCTGGTCTTCAGAACAAGAGTAACTAAGAGATCAAAATCAATCCAGCATCCTTTGTGCAATGACTTTAGGCTCCTGCCATCAAGAAGGAGGTTTACTTATGCTCATAAGGCAAGATCTGACCGAAACCTGAGGTACTTTATCCCCTTTGCTGTTGGGTTTATAAATCATTCCTGATAAATTGTGCTGCCTGCAGTTCTCATATTATCCAGTAAACGTCGTTTTAATGTTTAAATGTCTTGATTTTATTTTGGCGAGCGCTCACTGTGTGTTAATTTTGTGGACTCTGTTGTAAATGAATAAGTTATTTCAATTCAGTTTAGCATTAGACCGATTCAAGACCTACAGGCCAGTTTACGGTTCAGTGCAGGTTTTTCAAAAGGTTACTCATTTCAATCTCTTTAAACACCAAGCGTCAAAGGCTTCTCAAGGCTTTGTAAAAGGCTTTGGCTTATTTTTCTCCCATTTCTTGCCCAGCTGTTGCTTTCATATAGGGCAGCGTACATTTAAAAAAATAAAGGGTCACAATCAATAGGCGGACCAAATAAATGGAGACAGAACAACAGTCTGTGGTTAAAAATTACACATTTGCACGGTCTGGAGATGTAAAAAGGAATGGGACGTTTGCAAGCCGTGGGAGTCCACCTCAGCTGGATGCCTGGGCAAGGAGAGCATTAATCAGAGGCATTCAAGAGGCCCATAATAACTCTAGCTGAGGTGCAGAGATGAACAGCTCAAGTGAGAAAAATGCTGACAAGACAACCATTAGCAGAGTACTCCACAAAGTCAGCCTTAATGGAAGAGTGTGACAGGAAAGTCACAGTTCAAAGAAGGCCAGTTGGAGTCAGACGTAACCAAGCATGAACTTTTTTGGGCCTACATTAAAAAAAAAGCCATCCCCACTCTGAAACACGGTGGTGGCAGCATCATGCTATGAGAATAATTTCCTTCTGCAGGGACAGAAACAACTGGTCCAGATTCATTGGAAAATATATGGAGCTAAATACAGGGCCGTCCTACGTGACACGAAGCTGTAAAAAGCTGCAAAAGACGTGGAGGAAGAGGAGAGGTTCACCGTCTGGCAGAACAACAGTTCTGCAAAAGATGAAAACGTAATAATTTATTAAATCAGCTTAGTGCAAATCCAGACTGAACTTGAGTTATTTTGTAAAAAAAAAAAAAAAAAAAAAAAATCTCCAGATGTCCAAAGCCTTTAGACATATTACAAAAAAAAAAAGAAACCTGCAGGGGAAGTTGCAGGAAAAGGAGTTCTGAGTATTGACTGAGGGGGGCTGAATACAACTGAATTCTGCGCTTTTCAGATTTTTAGATGTATGATAAATTGAAAACCATCATATTCTTTCCACTTCACAAGTGAGCATAGACTACCATGTGTTGGTCCATTACACGATATGTCCTCAAGATTTACTGAAGTTTGTACGTGCAACATGAAATCAACGGTGTCTACTTGGTCACAACATCCCTCAAGACCCAATGGTGCTGGCTATTTGGACACAATTGTAATAATTTATAGGTATAAAAAATAACAATAAAAAAACAATATGAAAATTGTCATGTACTGGACTCAAAATGTAGGCTGAAAATAAACAGTGGAAGTCGAAATAAAACCTTTGAAAGACTTTTGGAAGTCCTGGAGAGCTAGCAACACCACTTTTAATAATTAAACGACAATCCTTCTCAATGGAAGCTAAATATGCAAAAATTATACATTTGTCAAGATATTTTGGACAGAATACATAATTCTGTGAATGCAGCAATAACAATGCGGCAACCACAGCAGTAATAGCCTGGCTGTTTGAATCTAAGTCTCTCCCTATGTAAATTAATGTTTCTAGAGAAAATTATATAGTTCTTGTATCCATAAAACCTCCATTTGATTTGGTCTCCACAGTTTAAAGTTAAAATGAAAAAGGAAGTCTGATCTGGTCATATTGATTTAAGGACATCCTGCTAAGACTCACCCATATGTTTAAGTGATTCCTCTATCAAAACATTATGAGACCAAGCTTTGATTTTCATACATAATCAGACAGGAATAAATATTTCAGCAGATGTGACATCCTGCAACAAAATAAAAAACAAGATTTTATGCACAACAAAACAACCCATTAAAGGCTTTAGTTTACACCTCTCCGGTCTGCCTTTAATGCCACCCCAGTTTGCAGATTAACTAACATCTTTATTAACATTAATCTCTCTGGCTTCTTCTCAGAGAACGATGATGGCCAGTAATCTGTTGCCTTGGTAACATATGCCGGCCCTGCTGGGGGTACATGATGGGGGCCGCGGGGAGGGCTCAGTTCGGGCATGTTTTTCAAGCCATTCTCCAGGTCAATAACTCCATTGTGGGGTGAAAGAGGAGGAGGGTGGGGGGGCTGCTACATGCTGCTTTATAGCATATCTTCATCCAAATGCACAGACCCCACACAGCACTGGACCAGCTACACAAATGTTTCACAGCAGTTAATTTGTTAACTGGCACATAATGAACTGAAAAATTAAGAAATGCTGTTCATTGCCAAAAAGTATCCACAAGCCAAATATATATGGTACTACTTTCATTTGCAAGTGTTATCAGATCTCTGCCTAACCTACTCTGCTTTGTTTGGAGATGCAAAAGAAGTCCTCTGGGATATGGAAACCTTAGACAGGTGAGACTGTCTCATGCCACAGAAAATGGTCTTTATTAAACAGACAGATGTTATGTTTAGTATTTGTCAATTAAAACTTTAGGACTTTAAAAAGAATAGTAAGTAATTTCCCACATCGCTTTTTTGTTTTTTGCTTGTTTTTTTTTTTTTTACTTCAAAATCATTTTGTAACATTAATTAAATTATATTAAATTTTATTTATATAGCACCAATTGATGACATGGCGCACTTTCCAAAGTCAAATTTAATCAAATCATACAGATTGGTCAATAGATTTAATATCTAAGGAAACCCAGTAGATTGCATCAAGTCTTGACAAGCAGCATTCACTCCTCCTGAAAGAGCGTAGAGCCACAGTGGACAGTCGTCTGCATTGTCCATGGCTTTGCACCAATCCCTCATACCGAGCAAGCATGAAGCGACAGTGGAAAGGAAAACTCCCCTTTAACAGGGAGGAGAACCTCCAGCAGAACCAGGCTCAGTGTGAACGGTCATTTGCCTCGACCAACTGGGGGTTAGAGAAGACAGAGCAGAGACACAACAGCACAGAAGCACACATTGATCCTTTCTACGTTTGAGAGAGTAATGGCAGATGACCTGCCTCCCCTGGATTGTGTCACAGCTAACGGAACGCCAGACCAGATTAACCTATTATGAAGAGAAATAACTGACATAGAGAACATTAAGTTAAGAGTTGAAATAACAACAAATAATGCAAAATTGGAGAACAGTAGGAGAACTCAGCAGAGTGAGGGAAATAGATCTTGATGTCCTCCAGCAGCCTAAGCCTGTAGTAGCATAACATACAATTTCTATATATCAAAAGTTCCTGTTTGTTTTCACTAAAATATATGTTTAATATGAATTTTCAATGTTGAGGAGATGATTAGTAATTTAAATCCCAAGTGAGCAGGACTCAAGAAACTGGATTAAAATGTGCCGCTTCTGTTTTTGCTTCCATTCATTTATATGACATTTGTGAGTCCATTCAGCTCCTCCTTCATTCAGCGGTCCCCAAAGCAAGTCATTACAACTTTCATTCAAGCTTGGCAGCATTTTTACGTTGGATGCCCTTCTTGACACAAATAGGATTTGAACCCGTGTCCCCCATATCAAAAATGCGGACTTAGCCCCTTGTTATATGACATTATTGTCCGTTTTGATGACTGTGAAATCCAGCCCTGAAGACAAGGAACAATCTGCATCATGCACTCGGATCCTTGGCAATTGCTCACAAACAGAATTCATGATTTCTACCAGACGTCGCATTTTGAAAATGTAATTTGTGACACATAAAGACGGTGTTCATATGCAGGCTACACATGGTATTGAAGAACGGAAACTGCAACATAGTGAAGGTTTGAATTGTCTTTAGACTTTAAAGGTATATAGGCACGTTATATGCTTATAAAAACAGACCAAAAAGCATTTAAACATTATAGGATAAAGCTATATACACCAAACCTCCATCTGGATTGTGTTTTGACGGTCCTTTTTGAGGCTAGATAGAATCCAGCGCCAGGTGCGATGAACAGATATAAACAGACGTGACGCAATCTACCGGCAGTATCGCACAACTATCATAATGCCGGTTTGCTTAGATAATAAATCACTTGTACATAATGCCAGATCCAACCTGCCCCTCTGCAATGCCTCACAGTAAAGTGGCCGCTCAGCATGATCCAAGACCAACCGTTTTTAATTAAATACACCAATGTACGGCAACTTTAAGAGCCTCATATCAGAACATTTACTCCCGTCAATTAACTCTGCGGTCACATCTGAGCGATCGGCTGCTTTAGCGTCCGTTACAGTGAATATCAACGGTATCAGCGGTATTCCAGCCTTTTCCCTCTTGGAATCATATATTTTGTTACGTTTTTGTTTTTTTCCACTGGATCTTGGACCTTTCTTCATTGTTTCGCTGGGAGATGCTAATAGCCGTTAGCCACTTCCATGTTTTATCCCCTGCTGCACATGTGCAGCGTTGTACTACCATTGTCATTAAAAATGAACACAAAAGGCTTTGTTTACTAACAAATTGAGCAAAAACAAAGCGTAAAATGGCAAAAATAATAACTAATGTGCCAGCAGGACATGATAATCTTTCATAAAAACTTTGTATGCAACCAGAGTGAGCTACCAACATATAAATGAAGAAAAAAAAGTCGAATAATGTGGCTATGCACCTTTAAAGAACAGAACCAATTGGATGGTTTAGGATTGATTTATATTTGAAATGAGAGTTTGGTTGACTGTCTTTGTAAAAGTAAAGATAAACCTGCTACTTTAGCACACCTTCTGTGCTGGATTTACCGGTGAGCTTTGGTGAATTCATGGCCTCTCTCAAAGCAGTAAGTGACAGATACTTTAGCTCACCTGCGATGAAGGACTTTGGTATTCCAGTGTTGTGCAGCTCAATGTGAGCAGTCCCTTACACTGGTGACGCGTTGCTTCCGGAAAAGCTCATTGTCTCCTCATTGATCAGCTCCACCAGGCCAAGCAGCCACACATCACCATTCTATGTTAACTCTGATTACATTCTGATTAAAATAAAGCTTTTCTTACAAGTTGCTTTTTTTTGTGTGTAGGATGAATCATGATTTCATGCAAAATCTGGGGGAAAAAAGAAAAAACACACCAAAAACTACAGTTTTATGAAGTTGGGACCGTATCCTTAACCTGACAACAGCCAGCTGTATGTATCGCTCCGCCTAGCTCCACTCACATACATCTGGGACACCGCCATAGGCATTGCCTTTACTGAAGGCTGGGCCTTATCAAAACTCCTTGCATATGATTGGATAAGCCACTTGTCTGTCATCTTTATCAACGTGCTATTTCAACCAGTCACACCGAAGCTAACCCGTGACGCTGATGAGACCGACGCCGGAAAAAAAAACTTTTTTTTTTTATGTGTTTGCGGCTCTAGTGCAGGGTTTCCCGCAGCGCTATCTTGGCGAGGCGGCCGCGGAAAACGTGTCGTCCACCCCCCCCCCCCCCCCCCCGCTCCGCGAGTCGGTCCGCCTCGCATAAGCAAATCCATGCGGGAAACACTGTAGTGGCACACCTTTTATTGACAGTGAGCTGACAGGAAGAGGGGGAAGACAGGCGGCAAAGCGCCGCGGGTCGGAGTCGATCCCGGGCTGACCGCGTTGAGGACTAATAGGCCTCCCAATATGGTTAGCGCTAACCGCTAACCGCTCCGGGGCGCGTCCGCGTACGCGCCCCGGAAAACAAAACTTGCCAAATCCGGTCGGGAGAAGGGCGAAAACATGGTTTCCACCAACAAAAGCCTTCAGAGGCGTTCTCTGATGTTCTTTTAATGAAACAATATCAGATAGATTGGACAACACGGAGGAAATAGCAGCATCAATGCTAACGCTTGCTTCCTCGATGCGAGCCGCCATTGTTGTTGGAATCTCACGGTGGCGTCTCCACTATGTCACATCCATGAAACACCCGCCCTGCGTCCTGATTGGCCAGACCAAAAATTTGGTTGGGGAAATCATTTTCAATGAGCCGTGTCCCAGATGTATGTGAGTGGAGCTAGGCGGAGCGATACATACAGCTGGCTGTTGTCAGGTTACCGTATCCTGGCCAACTGATAAAATATATAAAATAATACATTTAAAGTTAAAGCTGAAAAGCGTTAACAGATTTTTCCGGTCAGTAATTCTGTAACAACGCAGTTATTTTTCATGTAAAGCACAAGCTTAGGCGCTTATTGTAACGTTAATTTCTTACTATGGAGTTCTACGCTGATTTATAATCCGAATCAGCTGTGAGAAAATGAGAGAAAACGTCCCTGAATTATTCTCTTTGAAGATCTGCTATAGGCTTATGATGCTGGAGGGATATACTGACCCTTTTTCTTCACTTTGATACTTTGTCTTTGTACTCTCCTTTTATACACCATGCGTTATTATTGCCTACATTAACGTTGCGTTGTACACCTTGCCCAGTGCATCTGTGTTTAACTGTGTCTCATTCTAGAATGCACTCATTGACAGAGCTATTGCTAAAATGACCTTGGCGTACTGTCTTTGCTTTTAATTCCTATAAACCGTGCTCTTCTCCAGGGTTCTTCTGTGTTAAGCTTTGCCTCATTCCTGGTTTGCATCATTGATGGAGCTATTGCTACTATTAACTCTATGTACTCCCTGATTTTCACTCTCGTAGAAATAAATCATGGCCCAGGCTTTTTGTGTTTGGCCTCGTCTCTTTCCTCAATGGAACCATTCATTGCTTCCATCAGCGTAATGTATTCTCTCTGCTTTCTTTCCTGAAAACGTAACCCTGGAGTCATTGACAGGACTACTGCTTCCATTGCTGAACATCCATCCATAGAAAGTACCCTGGTCCAGTGCTTCTGTCTTTAGGTTTTTCTCTTTCCCAGACAGATCTAATGAAAGAGATTTTTGCTGAAATCACAGCCATTCGCCATTTTTCTCTTTTTGTTCAATTAAATGTTCACTTGGGTGCTTCTGTGTTTAGCTGTGTGCAGTTCACTGATAGAGCCCCTGACAGAGCAGTTGCTTACAGTAAGTACTCACTTACTAGAAAGTATCCTTGGCTCAATGCTTCTGTGTTTAGCTGTGTCTCTTTCCCAGCCAGAGCCACTGACAGAGCTATTGCTGCCATTGACTTCATATACTTTGTTTTTCTTTTGGTATTCTGTAGAAAGTACTTCTGGCCCAGTGCTTCTGCAATAGTCTGTATTTTCCGCTCTTGTCCTCCCAACTCTGTCACACCCCATGGCTGCTTACACAACTGTCAGGATCTACGGTCTAAGGTGCTGCATTCATGTCGCAGTCTCTTCTGGAGGTGTGTGTTTGAATCTCACTTCGGACAGCGTCCCTTTGTGCAGTAGTTAGCACCCACAGCAAGATTTGAGTCCTGGGCTCAGCAGGGGCCTTTCTGTGTGGAGTTTGTATGTTCTCCACCCTAACATGCCGCCCGGTCAGGCCATTAGTGGCAGCACGCTCAGCCTAACCCTCCATCTCATCTACCAAATTTTGTTGTATATATAATGACAAATAAAACGTATTCTGAATAGTTACTGCAATGTATTACAATGTATTATAATGTATTATAGACGTAACAGAATGTTGTTCTCACTTTATGACAGGATAGGGCGGTCGTAATTAAATATGTATATCATTGAATCTTTGTCTTGAAAAGTGCCACGAGGGTGAAATTTTTTCGCGTATCACTGGATAAACTGAAACAAACTGAATTTTGACAGTTATTTAGCTTTGCAAATGTCCATCAGAATCTCAGCACCTGCACACAGATGTAACACCGGCGAGTCTTCTGCTCTGGTTGACTGTGCAGAGAGTCTTACTGAGCTATTACATGATGTCACCACAATCCTGGCACCAATAAGAACAACACAGGCACGGATCTTTTTGTCTTTGTTTCACGCCGGCAGTTGCAGACACAACTTGAGCACAGAGAATATGAGAGAAATAAAATTAATGCACAGGGCCTGGTGGTTTCAAATCATCTAGAAGAAAAGGTGGAAGAAGACAAGAGCTGAACCTCACACAAAGACTAAAGGGCGACCAGTGGTTGGGGCGTTGAATGGGGTCCAAACCATGTTTTCTTTGTCTTGACCATTAGGAGTGTTGGTTAAGCAACATGGTGACTGTCAATTTTTGGTTCGAGTAGAAGCACGAATCGTGCAGAACATCTGTCCGCCGCTGTTGCCACTACGGCCACCTCCCACCCTCCTCCCCTCCCTCTGCCAGCACTCACCTCTTCCAGGAGGTAGATGGTGTTCCTGCAGTTGATCATCTTGGAGGTGAAGGAGGAGGTGGTGGGAGAGCTCCAGTCCTCCTGGACCTCCTGCACGAACTCCGACACCGACACGCACTCCGGCATGGCGATCCTCGTCAACCCAGGGCACACAAAGGGCAGCACCGGGACGGCCAGGCGCAGTCCGGGACTGACAGGAGAAGGTGGACGGCGGCGCAGGGCGCAGAGTCAGTGAATGAAAAAAAGGATAAATATCTATAATAATTCAAATGTCAAGGTTGGGAAATGTTCAAATGCCCTCTGCGTTCGGGTACGCCAAACCACACTGAGCATGACTGGAAGATGCGCTGTTATCAAGGAGCCGCTCAGTTATCCTGCCTCAGTGTGACGGAACCGCTGCATCAAACGCCTCTTTCCGCCGAACAAAAGGTGACTCGGTCCGTGGATGAATCCCAGCACCGCAAACTTCACAAGGTGCCTCAGATGTTAACACCGCCGCATCTCCGGTGCGTTAAAACTGAAACAGCCCTCCTCTGGCCAACGTCTTCATTCAGAAAAATAAAGAAATCCACAAAAGCGCTCTGCTCTGCTCTGCTCTCCGTGGAGTGAACCGGCTGACAAAGACCTGGAGGCGATGCGCGGAGAACGGGACCAAGCGGACCCAGGCGCCGGGTTCGGACGGGAGACAGTCTCAGCTTTCCCGTCCAGTCTCGCCGTCATGTCCCTTCAGCAGCGTCTCGTTTTTTTTTCTTCTTCTTTTCTTTTCGCTGCTTTTGCTCCTTTATTGAACCCGCATGGAGAGGCGCGCTCACGGTTAACAGCGGTGGAGCCCTGAGTCGCGGTGGCGCGCACTGCTGACCGAGCCCATCACTGGGACTTTCAGGGACCCGCGCGCATCACACCCGCGTCGCTTTATTATCTGTGCATCCCTGCTTTTGTGCAGGGTTAACGCTGACTGCACAGCCCGCCTGGGAATAAGGCAAAGCCTTACCCAAAGCTGGCTGGTGACCAAAACAGCTTATGTACAACATAGTTTCATTTTTGACAGAAATAAAAAATAAATCCCCAAAACTGCGGAGCACCATGAGAAACTATTGTATTATTAAGTATCTTTTAGCTGTTTCCCTTAAATAACACTTGTTACAGGTGTTTGGTTGTACAATATCCCAAACATTCAACACTCTTGTCTGCATCAAAAACCTTAAAAATCTTAAAACAGAAAGCATGAATCTACAGATGTTGCTAGGAAAATAAATATTAGCAATTGGTGGTGTCAGGGTCAGGCATATGGACACAATAAAACATCACCAAACCAATAGAAAATAACCAAATCAAGCCCCAGAGGACCGCCACAATTCCTGTAAAAGCTCAAACACTCATCAATGCAAAAAGAGAACTAAAAGTAAGTCAAATCTTCTTGAAATGAATGCATTTGCACTTGATTTGAGCAGGTAAATAAGGTGATCTGCCAATGGAATAAGGTTTTTGTACTTAAAATAGGAACAACTCATCTCCATCATCTTATTTCAAGTGAATATATCTAATTATCTTATTTTAGGAGTAAAAATACTTATTCCATTGGCAGATAATCTTGTTTAATTGCCAAAATCAAGGACAAAAACACTCATTTGAAGAAGATTTGACTTACTTTTAGTCGCCTTTTTGCAGTCCAGCAGGGCCGCGATTATGTAGTTCTGAGGAACGTATGTGAAAAATGTTCTAAATAATAACGCAGAGGATTAATACATTTGATTTTGGACCGGCAAGTAAATTACCTGCCCTAGCTGAATAAAAGCATTCCCACAGCATTATGATACCACCTTCAAGTTTCACCGTGGCGAGTGTGTTTAGAGCAATTAGATATAGTTTTCCTCCTCAAATAGTGACTTGCTTGTCAGACAGAACCTTACATTTTGTTCTCATCTGACCAGAGCATCTCCTTCCAGCATCCAGGTGACTCACAGACCTTAAGAGTTATTCTCAACAACAGTCAGTGGTTTTCACAGGGAAATGTAAGTTACTGGCAAGCACTTCATACTCGTCGTCAGGACATCATTTGCCTTGTAGCATCAGAGCCAGAGAGCCATGTTTCTGTCTCAGCATGAATCAGCACTGCCAGTCTCAGAGGACATAATCAGAGCAAACATCTGGGCAGTAAACAAACTATTTGTAACTTCCTGTTGCACCAGTGAAGGACAAGGACCAAGTCTGACTCTAGAGTTTTGCTTTACGCTTAAGTTTCACTTTAAGAAAGAAGCAGATGAGCTAAGGGGAAACAAAGAAACTCTTCCCAGTAGTTTAAACGATAAAAGTCGGTCACACCTTTCAAAAGTATTATTACGCCTTGAACCTTTTCACGTGTTGTCACATTATAACCAAAAACTTTACAGCTTTTCTTTAGGATGTTATTTGGCAGTACAGCACAAAGAAGTGCATTATTTTTTAATTGGAAGAAAGTGGTTTCATCGTTTTGATTTTTCTTTCTTTTTTTTTACAAAAATTATTTCCTATTCAGATCCTTCACACTGATAACCCCAAACAAAATACAGCATCCAACTACCTTCAGGAACCACCCAATTAGTAGGTAAAATCGACCTGTTTCTAATTAAATCTTACTAGAAAATAGAATTTTGTTTATGAATATTACTATATTCGTTAACAAAATTCTGTATTATAACATAGAATGCCATGAAGACCAAGGAATACAAAAGACAGGTTAGGGTTAAAGTTATGGAGAAACATAAAGCCGGATGAATCCAGCATCTGACAATGGAGCGTGGCAAAAGTGCAAACTTACCAAGAAATGACCATCCACCTGAATTGACAGGCCAGGTAAGGCCTAAACACAGAACCACAACTACAACAGAAGGCTTTAGATCAAAGCGTATTAGTGTGGTATGGCCTAGTCAAAGTCCAGAGCTGAATTCATTTGAGAATCTGCAGCAAGACTTTACAATTGATGTTTGCGAACACCATACTTCCATTCCAACTGACTCTGAGCTACGAATTTTGTTCAGTATGCTGAGCTGTTACAGACTTTTTGTTTAAATATGTGCAGCTGTAATTGTAGAAAAGGGCGGTTCCTCAAAGAATCGACTAAAAGGGTCTGAATAAAAAATACCCATCGCACTTTTCAGATTTTACTGAAAACAGGTGTAGTTTCCATTGCACATCACAATTATGCCTTGCTTTGTGTTGGTTTATCACAATAAATCTCTGTAAAATACGACGATCTTTCTGACGTGACAAAATATGAAAAAGTTCAAGGAGAAACCAATTCACCGAGATGAGGAAACCGTAACCTTTCAAATATTCCTGTAAAAGATAAAACACGATGAAAAGATGATGATGAAACCGGATACAGTTAATTCCCTTCCAGCTGTCCTTGTAATGGAGTGGGCTAGAGGTTGCCCCTGTGGTCTAACACACTGATATGGTGAATTGGTTACTCTCTGGATGAAATAAAAGCACAGTAAAGGGACCCACACATGAGGGGGACACTATTGTACTGAGGGCCCTTTCAGTGAAAAAAAAAAAAAAAAAACATGGTGAAGTGCTCACTCAATGCGATGTGAGATGTGTTCTGTCATCACTCCAGTTTGTTAGTCTTGATGGACATGAATATTTACTCTAAATGCCACAAAACTTTAGCATTTTTCCTAATAGTTTTATAATCATGTGTGAAGCTGCTGGTTTTTGGTCAGAATCAATTAATTTTCCAACAATCTTTAGGAATTCCCAATGCAGCTGAACAGAATAAGCTTCCTTGATCACTGCTCTCCAGTGCTAAATAGTCCATGCCTTCCCCTTCGCTTTATTTCAATAAATCAGCTCACTAGCAACTGTCTAATTTCCTTCTGCAAAGTCACTGACAGAAACATTGAACTTGACTGATAAATATGTATGTATTTATGCAGATAAAGTAACACACGTTCAAATTCATCAATTTAAACTGAAACAAAAAGTAAACCATTTTAATTGTAAATCAGTGCATTAAATGACATACAGCATGACGGTCATTTTCACAGCATGTAGCATAGCCATGCGCAAAAGCACAAGTACCAGCATCACACTAAATGAGAAAAAAAGTGTAGAAAACTAATAATTAGATTTCCTAAAATCAGGGATAACCACAGTTTAATGATTCCTTCTAGTGACAGATTATTCCAACACTAAACACTTCCCTGATTAGTTCCTTCGGTGTTAGTATTGCAGCCACGTTTAATGTTTCAGTCTGAGGACCAAACTTGAAACCGTTTGAGTCATTTAGTACAAGGTGATCCCCGCAGGTTTCTTCATCCGTTGATGATGAGGGAGCTGATTTCTCCAGGCAACGTGTAGACAATCAGGACAAGGAAGAGTGTCAGGATGATGAGGATGACCAGGGCTATGATGTATTTCTTGTAGTTCTTCCAGATGAGGAAGACGAAGGTCTTCATGGGATTGATGAACCAGTTGAAGCTGGTGGTGGGACGGCTGTAGAGACAAGAGGCATTGGTTTGCAAATCCTCGGGTTCAGTCGGCCAAATCGAAAACAGTAAAATCTAACAGTGAAATTGACATTAATGCATACGTTAGCTTCTATTGTAGCATTTGTATATATATATATATATATATATATATATATATATATATATATATATATATATATATATATATATATATATGTTTATTATTCTATGCACTAACTACTCATATAAAAACAGAAAGCAGTTACTTTCAAAGCAACAAAGACACACATCCAAGCTTGTATGTTACTGAGAACATTTGATTTTTGGAGACATATGCTGTAAATAGTTTACTGAGTCACAGAGCATAAGTTGCCTTGAATGGAAACTGCAAAGTTTAAATTCACACAATCTGCATCAAAACTGCTGAATGAAGCCCTACCAGCCAACCATTTGAATCTGGGCTTGATACAACTTTACTATGAATCAGATCAAGTACATAGAAAAAATATAATGACCTCACATGTCCTGCAATCAATTGACCAACAAAGTTGCCTGATTCTCATGTTATTTTTTTTTAAACTGTCCTCCATTTTTCTTAAGTTGGCTATTGCTTTTTTTTTTTTTTTTTTTTGTCTGACACAAATATGGGAAGGACTGAAATAATTCTCTATTGGTTTGTGTTTAATTATATCTAATAGGATTTACAATGTAATTAAAAATGTATTTGCCTCAAGACTCCAAAATAGCAATTAAATGTCAACAGTAATTGGTTTGATTATTTTAATGCAACATAAACAATGATTTGTTGAGTTTTTGTTAATGGCTAGCATATTGACAAAACTTTTAATAGAGTGCTATCTTAACTTTGAATGCATTTTTAATCTCCAGACAAAATGTATTTGGTAAAAATTGTGTGTGTGTGTGTGTGGGGGGGGGGGGGTTCAGCCCCCTCAAGAAGGGAAAGATAACTACTCATACTTAAATATGACTAACTGGCAGAATTGTAATTTTTGCTAGTTTTTACAGCTTTCACAATTCTGATCTCCCGATTTAGAGTGGACATTTACTGGAGCATTAATGTTATGAATATGTTTGTGTGTGATTGTGTGTTACTTTGGCTTTTCCAGAGGTTCAGGCTCTTTGCGTCCACGCCCCACGGGATTCGCCTCCGCCTGCTCCAAAGTCACCAGCTGCAGCTCTGCCTCCACCTTTCCCTTCACAGAAACAATTGGAGCATTGCAGATGTTCAGTCTGTCCTATATCAGCAGTTACACGTATATTGCATCAGTAATTGCAATCATAAGGTCAATCTGTGTTCATAATATTACAGAAGTAAAAACATTTCTGGCTGCTACAGACCAAGACAAATAAATGAGCAATCATTTTTGTACCATCAATAAGTAGGTATTGCCCAAACTGTCAGTGTACTGGATGTCTTCCTGTCTCATCTGGCTTCTTTTGTCCTTGGTCTTCTTTTTCTTTTTGCGTCCCTTCTTCATGGCATCTTGTTTCTCCTTCTCCTCCCTCTCAAAGTCCTCCGCCGTCTTCAAGCGGACCAGCGGCCACCAGCCCTTCATCTTCTTAGCCCGAAAGATGGAGAAGCGAGGACTCGCCAGGTCCTTCGCCATTGCGATCGTACACTTGCTGGACGTCTTTGCCGGACGCACCATGCTGCCGAGAGAAAGCTCTATGGACCCTGAGTGAAAATTCAGAAAAAAGGAGGATAATATTTTTTTTTGCTGCAAATATGGGCACATAGGAGCATACAGAAACAGACATACAAACCTGAATTTGAGAAGAAAAATCCAAAATACTTAAAAATATTATTGGCAAATACAATCGACGGTGATGTTTTACATTGAAGTCTAATTTCTCTTATAAAACAGAAGAAGAATGCATTTTATTTGATTATCTTATGTTATGTTTAAAAGTAACAGAGAGCAAGTCGTCAGTGAGCACAGACTATTAAAGACTGTGTTTCATTGGAGATAAACGTTTTAATAATTGGCTCATATGTGGGAGTCTGAAAGGGGTAATTATTGGTTAAGGCTCTTATAATGTTACTAATTAGCAAACTGTAGTAGTAATGGACGTATGTGTATTAGTAGTGTAACTCTCAGACGCATGGTAGCTGAAATACACAAAAATAAAATTCCTAATGTATAAAATTACACAACTTGTCTGCAACATAACGTAAAGTTGAGCCAAATTTAAACCTGGCAGAGGTTGAATGTACCGTTACATCGTGCTGAAATCTGTATCTGCTCATTTGACAACCCTCCCTGTGATGGGGAGGTCTCTACTTGACCCATGTCTATAGTAAAACCAGAAATATCACACAGCAGGTAAGCGATTCAAGAAATATGAAAGAAAGGTTGTTTTAACCGAGCTATTGGGAGGAGAACTGCTGCACATAAAAGTCTGCAAACTCATTGGTTTTGCTTGTCACTTGGAGCAAAATAAATGGCTCCCCTTGTTTTATTTATTTTCCTCAATGTTAATCTCGTGTTTCGCAGTGACTTTTGAGGTTTTTTTGAACAGTTCTGAACTTTCATCAAGCTAAAGATTATTTCCTCCGACAGCACATAGCCTGCACCACTTCAGTCTCACCTAGAAAGTCATTGGCTGAGATGCGGTCGTAGTCCCACACCTGCAGCGCCAGAAAAGCCGGCTGGCGAAACTCAGACTCCTCCAGGGAAAAGATGGACTCCTTCTTTTTATACACCACCTCTTTCTACAAGGACAGAAAGGCTTTTTTTTTATTTACCTCATTATCGTTTTATTATCATGTCATACATCACATTTTCAAGGGCTAATTCATGTCGTTTCTGCAAACACTAGAGTTATTTTGAAAGAATCAAGCAATTTGACATCGTTTAGTTCAGTTCATTCATGTCCAACAAAAGGTGTTGCTCTCCAGACCCGATCAACCGATATTTGCACTCAATGCTGAGTCTGTTCTTGATTGTTAAACTGAAATTACCTGCTTTATAACACAGACCTCGGGATTGACACGCATGTACCTCAGTGGGAAGGTAGTCGAATCTGAAAACAAATCTCCAGTTGAAGTTTCCTTCGCCCGTCAGGGAGTTGAAGTGAACGTCAGTTTCCTGCTTGTCTCCCTCCAGCCCTTTTATCCAGCTGCGACAAGAACAAATGAAATGCGGTAACGGTCGGTCTGACTGCGTTAAACCGGACGGACAAATCAACAGCTTGACGGGTACAAGTCTGACCCTTTGACGTAGATGTCAGAGGAGGGGTCGCCAGTGAAAGGGTTGACATCGTCCAGAAACACGTCATCGGTGTTCCAGATGATCACTCGCAGCTCAAACCTGTCATCAATCGAGACAAAAAAAACAACCATTATCAACTGCTGTGGTCCAGTTTCTGTTCTGCTGACCTGCTCTCAGTTGGATGTCCACCTACTGTTCAGGTAGGCGGGGTTTTATGTCAACAGCAGGCGGAGCTGGGATGTCGGTGGGAAACATGTCCACCCACATATGAAGATAACCCTGCAACAGACACAGAAATTGGTGATAGCGACCATTTAGAGCACATGCAGCAACATCTTCTGATTTTTATTTATTTATTTTTTCTTGGCTCTGTAGACGTTTCTGGACCTGGGGGAGTCCAGGATTGTCTTGGTTCTGCAGAGAGCGGATCTCCACATGTTCCGGTACCAGAGGAACAGCTCCAGGGAGTGACTCCCTCATCTCCCCCCAGCGCCGCAGCACATTCAGGGCCGCGTGCTCCTCCATCTCCGCCTCCTCCTCTGGAGAGCGCTCGTTCTTCTTCAGCAGACCTTGGAAAAAAAGACACAATCTATCAGAGCTGCTGCTCCTGCTGCTGCTCTCAGCTGGATTAGAAATCCAACATAGCATATTCCCATCTGCCAGCCGTTTGGGGAGTTTGGATGAAAAGAAACTTTCCTAAATCCCTAAAAATAGAAGACATGGTTGGATCAGTTTAAACAGGTTTGGATCATCAGAGAGACACGCTGGAGGAAGAAACTTTCTCAGTGGTTTGTTTGTAGTGGTTTTACTTTATTCTTACTTCTTGTGTTTTAAACAACTGGTCAACTTTGCTTAGAATAATAACATGAAGTTATTAGTAAAACATGATATTAACCTGTTTACTATTTATATATATTACAGCACTTCCGGGCCTAAAAACTCTCTCACTGACTGACTGACTGCATCCATTGAGGTCTATCTGCCTCTTTACCTTAATATCTGTCTACCTATATACTCCGGCCCACCTTCTGGTACTGCATCTGGCGGTATTTTGAAGATCATGTTGAGGACCTTCACTTCAGATGTTCTGTACTCTGGGGAGGGGATGCCGTTCTTCCTGCAGAGCTCGGCCAAAATTGTCGACGGTTTCTTTGCATCTCGCCACTTATTGTAACCGTCGCTTTAAAGACAGAGAGATACAGGCTTTAAATGGTTTGCAGACATTGCACACTGTATTGCAGATGTTTCATTAAGGTATTAACGTTAAACCTTAACTCTTTGTTTTTGCATTTCCATGCACTTTTGGCTGAAATTCAAAGTAGTATTGTTACTAAAGGAGAATAAAGTTAGAAGTCATTAGATATATCCATATCTAGCTGCATCCACTAAAGAGCTATGGTGGCACAGAATGAATAAAACTGTTTGTGTTCACATGGTATTAATACTTTTCCTGAAATCAAAGGATTTTGCACCTCTCTAACTATATTCCAGGTTAAGTACAATAAAAATAAAGGTAGTTGTTTGGGCTTAGTTGCCATAAATTCACCAATAGTTTTGAATAATTAAAGTGGTTTTGTTCAAGAAATTCAACTCTTTTACCTGTTGTGCATAATGCACTAATTATATGACATTGTTGGCTATTAAAGAATACGTTGCTGGTTTGAATTTCAGCCCAGATTTAGTGTTCATATGTACAGCAGGTGCTACAGTTCTGATGAACTTACATTATTGTTTCATACATTTTAAAACAGTTATTCTTTCCAAGGTCGGTGTGCTCAAACAATCAAAATTCAGTGAAATATATTTATTTATTTATTTTCCTTTTCTGTGAAGTAGTAAAAAAATCAAAAATTCTCTGTGTTGGTCCCTGTATAATAGTTAAAATAAAGACTGCAAAGCCCAAAATGTATGAAGTATTATAAACATAAGGAATCTTCTCATGCTAGCAGCAAATTGGTAAAATAATATGTTTCATGGACTAACATGTAATTTGTGCACAGGGTTTTCAAAGTTTTAGTTTTACATCTGCATTTCAGAGGAACATGACATCCTTCACAAAGTCATGTGTAGTAATTACGACCTCATGTAGTAGCACTGATATTTATATTGTGGCACTTTTCCACTTTTTTCTTTCTGTAATACTGAGTTAATATTCTATCCCCAGTGTTACGTTTTGACTTACTTTATGCACTTTGCTGCTTTAGTACATCAATGTTTCAGTTCTATCACTAACATTTGTCATTATCATCATTTTTGGTGCTTACTCTGAGGTGCTTTTTAACGTTTTGATTCATTTTATGTTCTTTGCATTTCAAACATACTGAGAACGGGCTGAAAAACAACTGAAGTGCTGATTCTGGTTCTAATCGCATTACAGCATAAATAGAGAACCCGTCCCTTCTTTTGCACTAATATGTTATTGATGATGAGCTGCTGGAGTCCTAACACTCGCTCACAAAGCGGTACCAACGTGTCATAGTGAAGAGCAAGACCGCAGGAGGCCCGATGGCGGCTGTAGAACCGGTTCTCCAAGTCGATCCGAGTCTCTCCAATGACGTCGTCGGCTCCAACCAGATCGTGATCCATGACCGTGACGACCAGCTCGGTCTCCAGGGGGAAAGATACCGTGAGTTCAAACACCCTGAAATACAGAGTTAGATCTTCAGACCGGCTCTAAGGCAGGCAGGGATCAAATATGGGCGAACAAACCGGCAGAGAGAAAAATGAAACCGACTCTCCAAACGTCGGGTTGAGCTGTTTGGGGATGTATCGCTCTTTGGAGTCCAGACTTTGATCTCCCACCTTAACAACAATGTAAGGGTCAGCTTTACCGTTCGGGTCAGTGGGAGCCAGGCTGGTGGCCTGCAAGACAAAACTGAATTAAAAGTTACTCATAAAAAAAACACTCTACCAGCTGATGGATAACTAATCCAAATATGGCATCAGTGCCACTAAAAGCCAAACTGTGTGTATGAGTGACAGCCGTGGACCGGTACCTTCACAATGTAAACTCTGACTAAGACTTTGACAGGTGAATTTTTAGGGATTCCCTTTGTGATCTGACATGTGGTGTCATCTCTGTCCTCTGGATCGATGGGATAAATCAGGAAGGAACCCTGTTAAAGAAAGGCAGGAAGCGATAAAAAAAAAAAAAAGATTTCTCAACAGAAACACAGTAATACGAGTAAACGGGGAGCTGCATCAGCATTACCTTGTATTTTCCCATCAGCCTCTCCTCATCATCCTCCTCATCGTCCTCAGTGATGGCCTGGCCTTTAAACAGAGGAAAGACCCGCAGCCAGTCCTGAAAGTCGCTGAACTCTGATTCCAGATCGCTTTCATAAAGCTGAAGAAAAACACGCAAGTTAGCAGGAGCATCCAGGAAAATCCCTGGGAATTCAGGAAGTATCCAGAGTCCAGCTTCACCGTCATGAATCTCAGTAAATCAGAACATTAGTAAAGAATTCCCAATAAAATCTGCAATGGGCTTAGCTTAACAATCCTCACAAGACTTCCATTCTTCCTGCACCTTTTTTACCTTTTCCTTTTTTCCATTAATGGAAAATAGGACACAGTAACTGGCAACCTCTTTAGCAATGCCCTTTGGTGATCTACCTGCCTTCTGAGAGGCGTCGGTGGCTTTCTCACTGACAACTTTCACGGCAGCAGTTTTAACAGAGTTTAAAAATACATTTCTAAGTTTATGCAGCTTTCATGTGAGGCTGTTCATCTACTTAACCTACTTTTTGTCTTGTAACTCATAAATAATAAAAACAGTGACATCTATATAAAAAACTAATGTAAAATGTAAATAACATGGTTTTCTCTGCAAGAATTCTTGTAGACAGCAATAGAAACATAATCCGTTTTGAATTGGACTTAAGACAGCATTATCTGTGCAAACATTAATTAATGAATACTCGTTATAAAGCTATGGTTATTTGATAAAAATCCAGTCAAATGCCTGAATAAAAATTTTATCTTTGAAGTGGGGAAAATCATTCATATCTCACTTTCTACCAGATTTTTATTGTGCCTCTTTTAACCGTTGACCCTGCTCATTACTGGTCATCTAAAGGCAACAATGATCTTCTGTGTTTGAGTAAAAAATGATTAAAACTGGACAAAAGAAGGTCCGTTTAGTTTCTGTGCGCTCCCACCTTTAGTGTGGCGATCATCTTGCGTTTAGGAGGCTCGATCTCAACCACGTCCACTTCTTCCTCCTCTTCTTCAATGTTGGCCATGGTCAAATTTACTCCCTCTGTTCAAAGCAGGACATTTGTCTTGTAAAATACTTTATCAGATGTTATTTTCTAAAAATGCACGTTTTGTCTTCTTTTGTCATCTCATTGTGTTTTTGTTCACATAAATATCGGCTTTACTCCTGCTCACTGGCAGCAACCAAAGCTCAACCAGAGAGATGAAATTAAACTGGGACGTCTTCCTGGAGAACAATACTGGTAATGTTGAAGCCTGTGTTTATGCACAACATACATAAAGCAACCTCTTTTTAATAATGGCTATATAAGGCTCAATTGTGTGAAAGTTTTCCATTTAGAAGTTAGATCAGAGAAAATAACAACCCGACAGGCTGATTATGATGTCTGAGGTAACCTGTACCTGTCTCTGCTTCGTCCTCCTTCTCCTCTCGCTCTGCAGCCTGCACACAGGGACGCATAATCAGAGGATAAAACTTTTACAGCAAAAAGAACAAAACAGAGAGATTCCTCACAGGCTTTTCAGTGATTAAACCATTTATTAGGTAGTTCTGTTGTTCTCATCTGATTCATGAAAACTTTACACGTTATGTTTTGAGTTTGTTGTTTTAAGACCAAAATGAACTCAAAACAACAAATGATTCATAAATCAGTGTTTAGTGAATTAATGAGTCATTTAAGGGGAACGATAGTCCCCCTTAAGGGTCAAGGGCCACAAAACTGTTTAAGGAGAATGTCTAAAGAAAGTTTGCTTTAAAAAGGTATATCAAAGTCTGGCTTTGGAAGTAATATAAGAATACCCAGACGTTTAAAATAATATTGCATTTCTGCTTGTTTTAGGAACTTATGCTTTTATGTTTATCTTTGATAGTGAGAAATGCCAGAAAGGTTTGGAGTTTTGCAAACCACTATATGTACTTGGAGCAAGAGGGCGGCGCAGGACTCTGCAGCAGGCAAGGCGCTCCGGCTTATTTTGTTTGTTAGTGTGTTCTTATTCGTGTTATCACCACTCCAAGCTATCTTTAAATAAAGAAAACACATAAATAAAACACTGTTACCCGTGTTCATTGCCTGTTTTATTTGTTTGTTTGTCTTTCTTATGTGTATTCTTAGCCGGAGTGGCCAAAAATGAAGTATCCCCACAGTAACACGTGGTGACAATAAAGAATCTTTGCTGGACCTTTGCTGCATGTCTTCTCCCTCTCGCTCATCAACACCATATGGTGTCAGCCTTCTGTCCAATAAAGGCCAGTAGAACCACCAAATTAAAAATTTTAAACTATAAAATGCCACAATCAGGATCTACGGTGGGAGTATGAGGAACTGCCAGCAATGTGATGTGCAGTGTTAGGAGTCCACCAATCTCTGTGTTTCGTTTGCAGGCCACAAAGTTCAATTTTCTCTTCTCATTTGAGCACATTCTTCGATGTTTACTGTGCCTACTGAATTGTTTGTGGCAAAATACAACTGAGACTTCTTATTACTTTCTCTCAGCAATAACCTTTGTTCTGTTACTCCTCCACAGACGGCCAATTTTAAGAGTATATAATAAATCGTTGTCCCGTCAACAGATTTTCCCCCGCCTGGGCCGCCCTTTTATTTTCAGATGATGGATGGAAAAGTGCTCTGTGAGATGTTCAAAGGTTGTTTTACAACCTAATCCTTAAAGTTCAGAACAAGCTTCTTTGGCATTAGTGTGTTTTTTATTTCTTTGGGCTGTTTGTTCGCTGATATTCCTTCTGAGTACCTTCAGAGCACGCCGACGTTTTCAGCCTTTTTGAAATACGTGCACTATTTCACTGCTTTGCACTGCTTTGTGTTGGCACTTTCTAAAACAAAACTCAAGTCAAACACATTGAAGTCTGAGGTTGTAATGTTAGAACATGGAAAAGTACTGAAGTAATAATATTACTTTGTATTGAGAATATATTGAGAAGGAACAGCTGAGTGAATCTGGGTCTCACCTGCTCCTCCTGTGAGGCGTAGTACTTGGACCACCAGTCCAACTCCTCCTTCTCAGGAGCCTCTTCCTCCAGCTCCTCCACCTTTCTTTTCAGCTTCTTCAGGGGAGCCTAAAGGTATTTATTCATACCCACCATTACTTTATGGTGGGCTGTCGAAGTATAAATCAGTTTTGAGGGTTTTGTTTCTGTGATTATTGTACTCACGTTAACTATCTTCATGGGGTTCATGGGAATTTTCGACTGTTTGACTGTCAAATTGCTGAGTCCCATGTTCGTCACTGACTTCAAAGGGTTGATCCTCATTGAATTCTGCCTGGCTAGAAATAAGCACATAAAAACGTGTTTGTGAAAACTTTAAAGGTAAAAACAAGGGAGGCCCGGAGCACTGTGCTGCAGGGAAACATACTTCCACATTAGAAAAGATTCAAACTCAGCTTTTAAGCAAAATATTGGACTTTGTTTTGGAGCTTTAACTCATCTAGACCAACCCAAAATAATCCCTGGCAACTGTCTACATCAAGTACAATCATATTCTCATTCATCGGCATCTTCTTTAATTTAAAGCAGCAGTGTCCAAAATTGTTGGCTATTGGGCCAAAATGATTAATTCAAAAGCGCTCGAGGGACAAAAAATTAATAAAAATAATTGACACAACCAAAAATACTGACCCTGCCCAACAAAATATGATCATTTTAACAAAATATATTAAACTGTATTTAGTTTAATTAATTCCAATCAGACTTTAATGTACCAAAGTCTGCATTTGAGTAAAAGTCGCCCTATATATTATGAAATTAAAGCGAATGCAAAAATGTGCTTTTTAAAAGTCAAATGTTTTGTGTTTACCGAAATTCTTTCGGTACAACCGAAGATTTCAATTTGTCTATAATAGATTTACTCTAATTAAAAACCGAAGCTCCCATCTGCAAAAAGCCACCAGCGCTGGTCGGCCAAACTTTTCTTGAAATTCAGTTGGAGGGCCACACAAAAATAGAAAAATGGTTTTCAAAAAATCCTCTACATATAGTAAATTCCAAATAGTTTTGCAGCTATTAAAGATTTTAACGGCATTACCTTTAGGTTTTGGCTCCTCTTCTTCTTCCTCTTCCTCCCCTCCATGTTCACGTAGAGCATAGTTCATGAGGTTCTGGACAACATGGGACCCAACCAGAGCAATGTGACCAAATGCCCGATGCTCCACCACAAACACCGTCAGTGGAGGGTGGAGGTAGGACTGCTCTGGGAGCTCCTGATCAAACCAAATAAAGAAAGCAGCTTTAGCCCATTCCAATCTTACCCTTCACAAAAAAAAACTGAATAAAGGCTGAAAATTTTGCAAAACATTTGACCTTTAATTTCAGTACTTCTGCCCCACTAAGAAGTCCCACATTTAGCAATTATTGCTCCTAGCAGAACCTCTAAATTCACAGCTACTGACCCCCCTCCTCCCCCAAACATCACAATTCATTTCAAAGATTTGACGACATGAAAAAAAAAAAAAAAAGAGACGGACCACATCAATGTAGCGGACCACTTCTTTAAAGTTGGGGTTGGTCTTGTAGCTCTGGATCTCCTCAGATTCCAGCTGCTGTCCTGCGCACTCCACCCTCACATGTGGATGCTCCACCTCAAACAGCTGCACCCGCTTCAGCTCCCGCAGGCCCCAGAAAAGCACCTGAAAAAAAACACCAAACGGAGAGATGCTGAAAGCCATCAGTGGTAGACATTTAAACTGCATGCACGCGCCTTCGTGAGCCCCACCTCGATCCTGAAGGTCTTCAGAACGGGTCGGACTCCCTCTGGGATCATGTAAGATTTCTGCTCATCGATGTAAGTCAGCTCCTGAGGATCCACACTGGTGGGGAGGCAGGGCTTCAAGGGAGGGGGTTGGAAAACAGCTATGATTTATGGTAGCAATAAAATCTTGTTTGCTGCCATTGTTTCTGATTTTATAGAATCAGGTTTATTAGAATTTAACATTCACAGGCTAATGACAACAAACATAAATGTATCCAGATGACTTAAACCTCTGTGAATGCAATCAATTGTCAAAATGGTTTTAAACCAATTGCATTAGGCGTAGAAGATCAGTCTACAGCATCAAGTTATGTTGTTATGTTACCCTCTTTCACAGTATTTAAGTTTTTTGAAATGTGAACAGTTTCTGTAACCTTTACACTTAGTTTGTTTTAAAGTAATTGTTGAAGGAAAGAACTATGCTTCTTATTCTATGTTTAAGCATAAACAGCTAAATGCCAGGAGATACCACCAACTCAGAGTAATTGCAATTTACACATTAACTTTAGAGCACAGGTGTCAAACTCAAGGCCCGCGGGCCGAATCCGGCCTGTCAAGGTAAATTATCCGGCCCTCAAGAGCCAAAAAAAAAAGGCACTTCATGTCATAAAGTAGAGGCATATATCCTTTTAAAGTGTATAAAGTGGCTAAAACTGTGCCTCCTGTAAGTGTAACTCACCCCAATATCAACTTTTTTTGCAGATAAACTGTATAAACTGGGCCTAAGGTTGCTACTTTTATGTTACTGTGCGTTTTTTTATACTTCTATGTGAACTGGAATGAAATTATGAAATGAAAGGTATCGTCTATACACGTGCAACCGGCCCTTTTAATGACTTCATGATGCCAAAGTGGCCCTATATAGAAATAAGTTTGACACCCCTGCTCTAGAGCAATGGGTGTGTCTTGTGAAACGCCATGAAAGTGGAAGAGTTCATGAACTACTTGTCGCTGGTGTATCACATGAAAGTCTAATAGATTACGACGTTTTCGGATTTAATGAGACAAACTACGAAGGACCGATAAAGGTTGGACTTAGACTGACTTGTTGCCCAGCCTCACCTCTCCAAAAGCAGAGTAGTCGAGCTCAATGAGCTCAAAGGCAGCCAGGAGCTCTCCTGCAGGGACCCTTCCCCTGCTGATATCATAGAACCGAAGTCTGGGCTTCTCATAGAACTGCTCCACGGTTTTAAACTCCGGTTCTGCATAAGCTCGACCCAGAGGCTTCGGACTGCCCTGCATAAACACAGAGATTCACAAACTGCTTGAAATTAAGTCTTTACTCTGCTAGAAGGGAGCCGTTAATTGTTCATAACAGTTAACGTCCTTCACTTATTTACGTAATTCAACTTTCCTTCCAGCAGATTCATCACTGACCCTGGCTTTAAAATGAATCAATGTTTTATTAATTTTTATTTTTAGCCCCAACCCATCAACTATAACCAACATAATTGATTTAAAATGTTTTCATTTGGAGTTTAGCAGCAAGCAAAAAAACAAAACAAAAAGTCAAACTGGAAGCAACAGTCTAACCTATATAACAGATCTAAATATGAGTGATGAAACATTAGAGGAGGCATAGATGTACCACTGTGTCGTAGTCATAGATGTTGATGATGATGAGAGGTGGGTCTTGTTGAAATTGTTCCTTCGTTCCTTCCAGCAGAACTCTGTCAAACAACAAACACTCACACCAGGAGGGGGAGAGGGTGTCCGGCAACACCTGCGCACAGTCGTACAGACACAGCTCAGGTCACGCTGCGCCCGAGCCACCGGGTCTTTCAGACATGTAGAGTAGCTGGACATACCCTGGTGACCTGGCACTGTGTGGAGAACACCACCTTTGCAAAAGGATCCGAGAGCCCGTCATCATCTGCGGCCATAAGGCCACGCCCCTGGTACAGGTGACACCGTAGCTGGAAGTACCTGCAGTCTGCAGAGGCAGAGATAGTCAAGGTTCAGAATAACGAAACTTCTGATCATTCGAAACTTTTAAGATACTGAGCTTTGGATATTTTGGGGATCAGGAGACTCACCCTTAGCCTCGTGAGACCATCCTGATCTCGCGAGCTTTCAAGGTTTCACTCGCAGATCAGTCTGGCTACTTTCCGTTAAAGAAAATTTGGAGCAGTTCACCAAATGAACGTCCAATCAACGTTGACTTTGAGGCGGGTTGAGGTGTGACGCAACGAGAAGCGCGACAGTTCAGTCTAAAGAACATGGCAGCTTTAGCTGATGAAACTAGCGTTAGCGTGGCTATTGAGCAAGTTTTATCGGAATTACAGAGTATTTCTTCACTGAAAGAAGAGCAAAACACTGCTCTGGAGGCTTTTCTCAGAGGAAAAGATGTTTTTGCTCTTCTCCCGACTGGTTTCAGCAAGAGTTTGATCTATCAATTGGCTCCTCTTGTCGTGTTAGTACGTCATATGCTTCGTTGATCTGATTGGTTTATTTGGCCCGTCTATCACCAACATAGGCCAATCAGCTAACCAGTATATTTCGCCCCTTCCCAAAATGACTTCAACGGAAGGTTTCCAGATGGATATGCGGAGCAAATCCATCTGGCGGAGTCAGGTTAACTCACCCTGGCAGGACAGACTGACGGGTAACTTTCTCCTCCCCTCCACAGGAAGCAGCTGTCTCTGTGTCTCCTGCTCGTCCTCATCCTCATACAAAGGCATGAACTCCTCTGGCAGGCTGTTGATCACTTCTTTGCTGTACTTGACAAGACCAAGCCACAGGTACACCTCCAGCTTGGCAAAGGTTTCGCTTGGTGAGCATCCTGGAGACTTTAAGTCAGAGAAATAGTTAACCTGAAACTTCACAACAGCGAGCGCATCAAACAGGAGATTCAGGATGCTAACCCTGTTCTAAACCTGAAAGTTTTATGTAATGGGAGGTTTTTTAAAAGCTAACTGTAAAAAGGCAGGTTTTATGTATGACTTAAGAGACAGGCATAATGATGAATAATAATGAAATAATGAGAGAAACTGTTGAGTAAAAAGGGACAGCCATGGATGGTTTTCTGGGCAGATATCATTAATAAAAGTTTTGACACATGTTTCTTTGTATCAACTAAAATGTTAAAAGTTATTTACATCCAAACATTCATCATATCACTAAAGAGGAAAGAACATACTGGGAACTCCCATACCTGAGCCCAAATCACCCAAAAAGACCTTGCAAAGACCTTATAAAGACCATTTTCATAAAGAAGAAGTGCAGTCTTGAGGCAGAATGAAGGGGCCTTAAATTTATACCTGGACCTCCTTACTGCTCTGTGTGTATGACCATGACACCTAGCAAGAGGACAACTTTAACCACTATCTGTAAAAAGCAGACAGATGTGCCATAAAAACCTTCATGTAGAGAGTGGTGATGCGGCCACAGTCCCTCCCTTTCTGCTCCTCCACCAACGAGAAGAGGATGGAGTGGGAAGGAATCCTGACATAAGCCAGCCGCTTGCTTCCATTAAGCAACCAGAGGAAAGCGTCTGGGATGGTGCTCTGGGGCTGGAGGTAAAATATGTTAGTGCTTCGTCAATGGATGTGCAGCCTTTTTGCTGGTTTGCAGTTTAGATGCCCCTTTCTGAGGGTTCTGACCTCTACAGCCAGTTGGCGAAGCTTCTTTAAGATTTTCCAGCCTTCCATCAAGTACTCCTTGGTTTTGTTTCTGGTGATCCTTCGCCTGGCCCTGACTGCCTGTCTGGCTAGTAGAACCTACAAACAGTCCGTTAGAGACTGGCAATCGCATCGTTAGGAGCAGAAACGCGTCTGGGAACAGACTCACCAAATTCTTTTTGATGAAGTCCCTCCTGCATTTATCCAGGCCGTTCGGACGGGACTGAGATCTCCGGTCAGAGAAGGCGCTAAACTGTCTGCGGAGCAAGAGGGGACAGTGGCGGAAACCAAACAGGTAACAAAGCCGATATTGTTATATTTCTGATTTAAAAACTCACTTGCAACAAGTCACCAGCTCCAGTAACACCTCGATCAAACGTTCCTTTGCTTTACTCTTTGGCCTCCGCAGGAGGATTTCCACCTGGTTGAGACCAAGCTCCTAAAAGACAGAAGAAGAACTTTGGAGACGCTAAATAATTCACTGAGAAATAATTGAAAGCGATTGACCCCCACCAGCCTGTCGGCCATCTTGCTCAGCCAGTTGGCCTGATTGAGACGGAAGCTGTGATCTTCAAACTGGCTCCAGACATACAGACAAGGCTTTAGATTCATCGACGGGGGCTGCAGTTGAATACATTTAAATGACCTGAAAACAAGGAAAGACACACGCAGAAGTCCATAAAGTAGTGAGATATAACCTGTTATAACTTATGAGTTGGAGGTCATTGCAGATTTCTGCAACAGTTATGACAAAAAGGGTTTTAATGTTGGCCCAGGGTCTTTCTGTTTGTACGTTCTCCCAATGCGACCGTGGGTTTTCTCTGGGTTCTCCGGCTTCCTCCCAGAGTCCAAAATCAAGACCATGACTTGGTCTCTCTAAGTTGTGTTAAGGTCTAATTGTCTGTGAGCACATGACACTGAGGGAACCTGACCAAGCTTCAATATATGACGAGTATAGCGTGAGAACGTGTTGGTGTGCATGGTTGTTGTTTCTGCGTTTTTCTAGGTTGCCCTGTGACCGGCAGCATGCCCAGAGTTGACCCCGCCTCTCAGCCGATGGCCGCTGAAGAGAGGTACCAGAACACAGAGTATGCTACAGTTTTCTGATTTTTATTTGTGAAAAAAAAGATGTTTAGAAACAGTTTGCTGGCCACAATTTTGTACTGTCTTGTGTTGGTCTGTCCCATAAAATCCAAATATGATGCATTGAAGCTTGTGGTTGCAAGGGTACAAAACGTGAAAAGGTTTAAGAATCCCTTTGCAAGGCTCTGCATCTGTATACAGTTATTTCAAGCTTACAACTGTTTGTAATTTTTATAAAAACTTGTCTCAGTACATTCGTCTGAATAAAATGTACCTGTCATATTCAGTTGCCTGAGGTCTCATGGCAGAAGACACAGATCGGTTCTCAGGTTCAGGATTCGTCATCTCTCTGTCCAGCTCATCCTCCGACTCCAGCAGACCATGTGCCTCCTCAGTCAGATCTTCTCTGCTCCTCCTCAGCTCCTCCCTGCTCTGGCTTTTCTTAGACTTCCCAACTCCCACTGCCTTCCCATAATTCCCTGCCAAATACAAAAAAACAAAAAAAAACAATGAGAGGACTCTGCGGTTCGATGTCAGAAAATAAAAGCTGATTTCAGGAGCCCAAAATGATCTGGTAAATAAGCGATGTGAATCAGATGCTGGACCTCTTCTCGGCCAAAATCTTACAGTTTAGGATGCAATTTCAGTGAAAACTAGAGTCTGTGCCACTAAAACTGAGGGGGGGAAACAAAACAAAATGGCAACCGTAATTTCTTCTGAAGTACCTAAAAAGTAGGTAGTTTAGAAATATTCCTGACATTTATTGTCATATGAGCAGTGGATTTGCATTGCAATCGACTGATAGAAATCAGTTTCATCTGTATCAATCTTTAGGTTCTTAATGTATTAGTAATAAAAACATTATCAAATGCTTACCAATGGAGAGTTCAAAGGTGAGTGGTTTTGTTCCTACTGACGGGTCAATCATTGTGATTTCAAACAGAGATGCAAAGAGCAGAAACTCCTCCTTCTGTCCCAGATAGCCCTGAAGGAAACATAAATATACAGTTTAATGCTGAAACAATACGTTATTTATTAACAAGTCACTGACACAAATGTTAGAAATTAAAATTTTAAGGAGAAAGAAAACTACTATAAATTATAAATGCGTATTTTTAAATAGATTTTCAGTTTTTGTTACCCTTATTTATAGTGTAAATAAATAGAAATTAAATTAAATTAACTTTTTTCCTCTCTTTCACTGTAAAGATATAGAATAGAAATGAAAACAAAACAAATAGAAGTAAAACACATAATTTTGAATAAACATGGAATTTAGAAATAAAACCCACTCAACACTCATGAAGTTGTTGTTTAGAATAGAATATCATATATTTAGCCACTCTTTATTTGGCTAATTCACTCCAGAATGTAACGAGGGTGCGTCTACCTATGTATCATTAAAGTTCCCTGAGTTGATCTATGGTCTAGTGGCACAACATTAATAAACTAAACTAAACTAAGTGTTTAGTTTAAACTAAACTAAACTATACTGACCTCAGGCAGAGGGTGGATCTCCTCAACTTCCACCGTGACAGACTCTGGTACCTCAACTCCCGCCTCTCCAGACTCATCAGATAATCCACTCAAAGCTGAAGTTGCTTCTGCAGCTAAAGTTTTTTTTTAAAAAAAGATTTATTTGCTCCTTTGTGGTCAATAAAACATTAACTTTTGCAGCTGAAATGTGTTTGCTCCCAGGTACATTTCTGTACTAAAAAAAAAGCAAATGTTTTGATGGGTAACACCAATTTTTTTTTTTTTTTTTTTTTTTTAAACAATATGTTTACTAAGAGTTTTCCAAGTAGTTTAGTACAATGGAACATAAATTCGGAGTCACATATGTCTATATAATAAGAAAAGAAAAAAGGAGAAAAACAAATGGATAAACAAACACAAAACAAAAAATAAGTACAGGGCGTGTTACTCAAGATAACGACATGTGGGTAACACCAAATTTGAAGCTAAATCTAACCTTCCTTCTTATCCTTCTTGCTCTTCTTTTTCTTCTTCAATCCAAACTTGCTTATTGCTCCTTTCACCTTCGAGAGGCCAAACATTGAACGGTGACATATAAAAGTCAAACGGGTACAGACGGCTGATAAAGTGGCTATTTACTGTCAATTTGTCCAAAGAGAGGTACCTTCACGGCCGCACCAGAGCCGGTATCTGCGGGGATGGCAGAGGGAGAGGAATAAACATCCATGGAGAGAGCCAGGAGGATTCGACCTCGATAGAAGATTCCTTCTCCCAAACCTTCGTTCAAGGCCTGAAAAAAATTCAATTTACATTTACATTTTTTTGCTACCACGGTTACAGGTTACATATTTTTGCTGTTTCCTTTAGATGGCTGAAAAAAATATGCCTCTCTTAACACATTTTGCACTTGGGTGATTTGACCTTGTCAAAAACGAACTATATTTAACCAGCAGTGACTTTCCAGCTCACTGACGTGGCCTCTTTTTTTTTCAGTTAAGCAATAAAATAAATTTAATTAAATTCTTTAGCATTTCAGTGGCAATTTCATGAGAAATCAGCTAATGCTTGAAGCAAGCTGGACAAATACTTTCCCCTCATTCTGCTTCTGTCTGTAGGGTTCATGTAGAGAGAGCATTTTGACAATGTGAATAGGTGGTTTCAGTGTAAATACGTAATATAAAGCCTTCATTCTTACTGTCAATGCTTAGTTCATCTGAATGTGTTTTACCTGGTGGACGTCTCCCAGGGTGGAGTTTTGGGGAGAACCATAGAGATTAACCCAACTCGGACCAAAGGTTGGGTTAAACCCTGCAAAGGGAAAATGGGAAAAGTCCAGGAGTATTCAAATGCCATTTACAGTTTAAACATCTTTGTTAATGAAGCCTTTAAGGATCTGTTTGAGATCATATTCAATAAATGCAAAGAATTATACACACACACATATTTTTAAAGCGTAACGTCACCTTTCTAACATACCAGAGATCCACCATGATTGTAAAAATCAGCTAAAACGGGGATGTTGCTATTCCACTGTTGGGCATGGAGGAGTTTGAGAGTTCCTCAAATGTTTTAAGCATGCACAAAACCTCTGGGTTAAGACTGTGTTTGTCTATGATCACAGTGGCATCTTATCTCGGTCAGGGTTGCTTCGTGGAGGAGTTTGGAAGAGGAAGAGGTAGCTTATCCATAATGTGTGAATCAGTGTCACAGAGTCTGAAACAGGACCTCATCCTGAAGGAGCAGCGCAAGCATCTGCCCTGGTGGCGCAGCTGTTCTGCACCACCCAGCACCTGAGAGCAATGATCCACATTCTCCACACCAGTAAGTGCATCGTTGTGACCAGACTCTTCACACATTAAAATCAGGGAAAGCTCCCCAGGGAATAAGGTTGTAAGAGGGTAACACCTGCAATTTTCCCATATAGGCCGGTTGCAGAGAAACAAGAGGGTTGAAACATTGTGAGTTTTTCAAACTGCAGCTAAGATTTAAAAAATTATTTGTCACTGTCAAACAGAAGTCAAGGAGGAAGGAGAAACGGTGAGCAATGTCCTGGGGTTTGTAATGATGTCACAACAGTTACGCTATAACGCACAAAAACTATTTATCAGGGCCCCAGTGCGATCCGCTCCCAGTGATCGATTAAAAAAATTTACAGATTCAGGATTTTGTGTGCTTGATATCTTCAGAGTCTATCAGACAAAGTCATATCACCGAGAGATGCATCAACCTAAAACTAAAACTAACTCTACCAACAAAAGAACAGCAGTAAAATTTTTCATTGTTCCAGTTCCTCTTTATTAATATATAGAGTTCTGTTGGTAGTTTTTTTTTTTCTGGAAAAAGAGCTTTTTGCACTTTTTCCAGATTCATACCATTCCTGGTGGGGTCAGATATCTGCTGGAGGTCCAGGAAGTGGGTTGCCAAAGCGATGTCTCCCATCTTGGCATCATCAAGAAGCTGGATTTTGATTCGCTGTGCCAGTGGAGGAAACAGCTCAATAAAGGAGATCTCTTCATTCCACACTGGGCAGCTGGTGGCGCTGGCAACTGATGTTTCCCCCTAAAAACAAAAAAACAAAACAGAAAGACAAGTCTTCTAAGTTTAATAAATAAAATCAACCCTGTTCCACAAAACGTCTAAAATATTACATAAAGTCAAGGGTGCTTCTGTGTTTTAAAGTGAAACAGCACACAAGAGAAATCAGTGTCAATTAGATACTCGACGACAAACAAATGATTTGTATTCGTTTATGTGCGTACCTGCTGTCCAGCGAAGGTCACCTGTACGTAGGGGTCAATAAACACCGCCCGATCAGTGACAGACATCTTTGCCATCAGCCCTGCTTCCATGGTTGGCAGACCCTCGGCTTTGTAGATCCTGACACGAAACCGAGCCCATGGACGCTCAGACGGCAAGCCGCGAGGAAGTAACAGATGTCTTTAAAAGCAAAAGTCGGCATAAAGAGTTAAATTCACCTCAATCAAATGCTGTTTTGTCCCAAAATAAGCTTTTATATCTCCTTTTTCTCCTCTTTGATCATTAGTAAACAAGACGAAGACATTCAGAAATTGAACCATCTCAGTCTTTCCAGTTTCCATTTTAGGCTTAATCAAACCAGTTTTAAGGTTTTTATGGTTTTACCATTATTTGTTTTCATTTTTAGAGCTATGAATACATATGTGGTGTGCAAACCACTGAAAAGAAATAAGCTGACCTAACTGACCGCAACGGCAGCATAAAGAGAACAGAAGAGAGCCTAGAACACAACCCTGAGGGATGACATTTTGTAATGGAAGTGCTGGGAGTACTGACCAAGGTGGACAGAAAAAGTAGTCCTTGTCGAATGCTTGTAAAACCTTTAAAAACTACCAAATCAGAACTTTTCCAACATATGTATGATTTCAAACAACACATCTCTTTTGTATTTTTAAATGACATCACTGACTTTTCGATGTCCTCACTGCTTCCAGACGAGGCGCCTGGTGGTAGACTGGGCATGCGAAGAGCATCTCCCTTCATCAGCACACTAAGGCTGGCCTGGACGTAGCCCTTCACCCCTGACCTGGTGTCTGTCGGGTCGGTGAGGGGAGCCCACTTCTGGTAGAAGCGGTGGTCTGGAGCAGCCACAACAGACATGATGAGTCAGCAACTACTGCAGGGTTTTGACATGTTCAGAGATCACAGTACTTCGTTGTGAGCTGCAAGCAGTACCGGTACCTGGCTGACTGTACACCGTGGAGATGTCAATCTTAAAGGTGCCAATGTGGGTCATCAGGAAGGCCAACGTCCGCCTGTGGAACACCTGAGAGGAGATGAAGTTAGGGGTGGTCATTATGGCCCCTTGGTCTCTTAAAGGCAGCATTAATACATTAATTAATTAATAAAAGTCGGAGGAACCTTTATCTCTATGACTTTGTCAAAGAAGACTTGTGGAGCCTCCTGAAATTCAAACTGGAAATTCTAGAAAATGTGAAAAGAAGAAACAACTTCAGTTTACTCTACTCGGTAGTCCATGACATGTGGAAAATTGCCTAACTCCCATAGTTAGGTGTGGTGAGGATCTACGATGCATCGGGCCTTCTTCTCTCCCAAAGATCTTTGAAACTCATTAGAGAGTGATTACATCAAGAACTAGAAAGTTTATGATGGAATATTTTCAATAAAACTCCGTTGGACTCTACCAGTGAACTGAAATTGGGTCTTAATTGGATCTTTCAGTAGGATAATGATCTGAAAGTTATGGTCAAACCAACATGGAAGTCATTAATAAGATACAAACTCAGCTGTGTCCTTCTTCCATAACATACAGCCATCTTGGTCCCCTGACCCAAATTTTCTAGAAAACCTTTAAATTGGCTTAGGGAAATGGAGCATAAGAAAAATGTTGTATGCTGCACCATTTTTTTACTTATTTCACCTCACTGTTCCTCACCACATCCATAGCTTAGCTAAATTTAATTTACACTGAGATTTTCAAACGCAAGTGCAGGCCAAACATCTGAAAGCACAAAAGCTACACAGAAAAATATTGAATCCTTGTCGCTGAAACAAAACAAAAAAAAAAATAATTAAATTAAATAAAAATACAAAAAAATTTAAAAGTAAATATATATATGTAATAAAGAAAGAAAAATAAAAATAAAAAAATAATAAATATAAATTATAAATAAATAAAAGATAAATACAAATAACAAAATTTAAATAAAATTTAGTTTTAAAAAAATGTACAAAAAATTGTCGAAGTATCCATACATGTAATGTGCGAATGGAAAAAAAGTCATTCACACTTAATATAAATAATAACCCTTTATAAATATGTTACAATACAAAACTCTTTATGCGACATCCCGGTATTCTCTTTTCCCCACTTTATCCTGCAAAGACATTTCTAAGCTAGAGTAAAATTTGGTTGACAGTTTTCTGCTGAGTTCTCAGCTCTGACGAACCTCGTTGAAGAACGGGCAGTTAGTGGACTTCTGCGTTGCTGTGTGTTTTTTATGACCTCCCACTCTGATGAAAACCGCCGGGTTGATGTTCACGCCGACAAGCTTCTGGGCCTCCAGGATGTTCACATTCACCTGCATCCACACACAGTCAGACACACGGTTGGGGATCTTAACTCCGTAAACTTCAGAAGAACCTTAGGGAGATTAATCAGGAGTGCGTACTGGACTTACGGCTGGCTGGATAATCAAATCTGAATTAAAAACTGACTGAAATCACCTGGAAGCTCTGGACTCTGGGCATCGCTGCAACAGCAGATCTAGACAGAGGTCTGCAACGACTGCACAAACACACACACACACACACACACACAGCAGATCAGTGCCCGTGCACCCTGATGGCTTACAGACAGGAAGCCGCGCTGACTGACCTCCGCAGAGGGGTTAAGACGATGTCAGAGGTCTCCATCTCCACAAGATCATCATCATAATCGTAATCCTCATCATCCTCGTCTTCATCCCCCGTCCGGACCAGACTCTTTCCCAGACGACGAGCGTCTCTCTCCAGCTGATCGTTGCGAGCCACCATGGACCCTCTAATGATAAGAAAACGCAAGAAACTCTGTGCTCTGTCGTGTTTTATTTATGCTCTGTTCAGCTGTGATACTTTGACCAGTGGATTTACCACAACGTTAAGTAGAAGAAGCTGTTAGGAGCAGGGCTTTAAAATAAAAATCACTGTTAGGCAAAAATAGGTTTATCGGTTTTAATCCGGATTAGAAAAGGAATTGCTAAAATAATACAGGCTAAAACAGAATGGAGGTTCTTTAATAAAACGGAAGAAAACTGATAAATAAATTACAAAAAGGAATCTTTTCGACTCATCAACACACAGTTACATACTGGGTCTCATAGAAGTGTTTAAACGACTTGTATATTTCCACATTTTGTCATGTCACAATTAAACCTCAAGTCTCTTTTTAACAGCATTTTATGTGAAAGTTCATCCCAAAGCAGCACACATTTCACATTTTTGAAGAGGAATGGAAAATTAAACATGGTTTTCACATTTCTCCACCAAACAAAGAACAAAAACCAGGCAGTACGTATTTGTATTTTCCTATTTATCTCACATGAACATGCTGCGATCTGAACCAGGTGGGGTAAACTAGAGCCAGCTTCCTCCATGTTTTAAATGCTTCCTTGGTCCAAAACACCTGAATCTAATAAACGGTTCATTAGGAGGCGTCTGCAGAACCTGATGATGAGCAGCGGAGGGAATTCTGCCATTTGAAGCAGCAGCGATGAGGTCGGTTCACATCTAAAACCTGCAGGACACCGAGTCTTGGAGACGTTTGTTCGTGAATTTTCTCTGATGCCTCCACAGAACAGCTGTGTTTATACTGAGATCAAATTACACAAGAGGACTCTAGGGGTTTCTGGTTGTATTGGAATTTATTCTAAGGCAAAAGAGTGAAAGGTGGCTGAAAATAAATCCATGCCACACTTTTATTATTTTTATTAATCATGACTTCTGAAAATCATGTATATTTCTCCTTCAACTCCATGATTAGGTGCTTTTTGGGGTTGGTCTGTTACACAAAATCCCCCCTAAAACACTGAAGTATTCAGTCGTAATGTCAAAAACAATATTAAAATGCTTAATGAATAATTTTGTATGTCAAGCTGTAATAAAACACCAAAGGTTCTGACTGCTTCTAGTCGCTGATCTTCAGCAGACCAAACTTGTGGGTACAATATCTAGCTTGGTCTATTAACGTCTACAAGGAACGAAGGAATAAACGGATGTGTGCTACAGAAAAGTCTCACCTCTCAATGTCATCGAATCCATCATTCCTGATGACCAGAGATGATCTGTGAATTAATTAAGAAAGAAATCCATAAAAGAAAGTAAAAACAATCCTCTCTCTGCTCTTCAGTGAGGCTGTGTATAAAATCTCTTAAAATCTCTTTCCAGACAACCAGGCAAGCAATCTTCTTCTTCTGGTATCGGTGCCAAGCTTCACAAAACACTGTTCAGGAGGCGGGGTTGCAGCTAACTCTCATTTAGGTAATATAAAAGTGTGCAGCAACAATTTCCACACTGTCCTAACTCCATATGAGGAAACCAAGGTGAGAATATTCCTGGATTACAGTGAAAATGGATGCTATGTTCCACACTGTCAAAATACATCTCAGTTGCTTTTCAAGCATTGAAATGTGTCACAAACTGTTGCTAACACAGTGCTTTTACTTTCTGTGTTGAATATTTTCCCCTGTATTAAATTAATTACTTTTCACCCGACATCTGTTTGGCTTCCCTTAATTCAGACTTTTCAACACCTTTCACTGTGAAAGAATAACTAATAGATAAAAAAAGACAAATACAGTATTTAGTGCTGCTTCTCACCTTCTAGAAAACTAACACATTTCTTCTTAACGTTAAATCTCCGACGTATATATTTTAAAATTCAGCGTAGACGTATTCCCAAACATGTTTTCATTTAGAAACATCAACAAATGTCTCAAAGATCCTTATGACTCTGGATCTCACAGGTTTGACTTCTCTTTCTAAAACTTAGCTGAATATGGGAGAAACGATGCAAATATTTTCCAAAACTTCTGTGTTCATAAAGGCTGTGGACTATGAACATTGGTAAAGTTAATACTTTAATGGTAACAAAATTGTCTATATTGCATAGGTGAAGGGACCCCATATTAACTCTGACAAGATGTTATCATTTCTAAACAAAAATTAGGCCAGAGTGCATAAGCATCATAATAAGCAGACCTAATGATGGTCTAAAAGTATTTAATGTGTGTTATTTTAATTCTAAGGACTGAAAAAAAGAATCAATTGAAAACACCATTCAAAGACTGCAGGGTTGATCCGGTTCTTCATTTCCAAAGATGACCTTTCAGTGAATCAGACAACAAAATGTATATGCAAATTAGGTTATTTTCTTTAATTGTTTTAAGGGGGAAATTAGGCATTTGATAAAGTGAAAAACAAGATGCTTCTTTTTAATCAATTCCCCTTCCAGCGTGATTTAATTTTATTTATTTATTACTTGAACTCTGCTTAACCTGCTTTTATTAACACTGCTGTGAAAAGGTATGTGACACATTTGAGACTTAAGTTTGTACTTTTTTTATTCAGATACTCAAAAAACCTTTATTATCAGACAAAAAGTAGTCTGGCTTGATGTGAAAAAAATCTTGCCTTTAACATAATAACTGGATGTGCGACCCTCAATAATTGCTATTAGGAGTTTGGGATACCTGGCAATGCGTCTCTTCCCTCGCTGTGGGGAAACTTCAGTCCACCTTTCTTTGCAGATTTTTTGTTTTTATTTCAGCCACATTGCCGAGTGTTAAATCATGGAAAGTCAGGTCTGAGCATCTTAATCTGAGTTAAATCCAGACTTTCACTAGGCCACTCTAAAACTTTCTTTTGGATTTTTTTTACCCATTTAAAGGTGGAAGCTTTCAGATCACCCTCCTGCTGCAAAACCCAAGTGCTCAAGGTCATAAATCTTTTTTTGACTGTAGGTATGAGATGTTTATGATCAAATTCTGTGATAGTTTTACACCAGATGTAACAGGACATCACAAGTTCCACTTTTGTCGAGTCAATCCACAGAATATTTTTCCAAAAGTCTTTGGGGACATCAAAATGTTTTAAAGGTGCACTTGAGATGGGCCTGGGGAAGGTTTCTATGGGTCATCCCATTGCTTTCACCTTAGAACCCTCTCATGGATCCTATTTTTGCCCAATGTCTTTCTTATTTTTGAGTCGTGAACCATGACATTAACTGAACGTTCTGGATTCTTTTATAACCACGAAAAGAGTCGGTGATGCGCTCCTGGGGTTGTTTTGTAGGCCAACCACTTTTAGGAAGATTCACCACTCTTCCATGTTTTCCCTATTTCTGGGCAGTGACTCTCGCTGTGGTTCACAGGAGCCCCAAAGCTTTGGAAATGGCTTTATAACCATTTCCAGACTGACAGAGGTCAATCAGATTGTTCTTAAATTGCCTTAGATCAGGGCATGATGGGTTTCTGTTTCAGATCTTTTAGCCTACTTCATGTTGTCAGACAGGTTCTATTTGAGCACTTCCTTGATTCTACAGGTACAGCTCCTGAAATCTAAAACCGCTTTTTAAAATTATTCAGGTTATTTATGTGTGATAAAAAAAAATTCAAGAAAGAAACGGAGGAAATCTCTAAGCTGGCAAGCGCATTTTCACAGAACTGTACGTCTTATTTTGTATGTTGGGGAAAGCCTGGGTGTGATCTTACTCATCGCTGTCTTCAACTTCCAAGAAGTCCGTTCCCGCCCAGTGTCCTGCTACTCCCTCCAACGGATGGAACCGGATGTCCAGCTCTATAATAATCTACAGAGACAGAGGGGGAAATTAAGTGGCAGCTACCGAACTCAACACTCTTAAAGGCTTTATTATTAATGTGTCCTCACATCAGTCAGGCTGTAGTTGGCATCGGTCAGGGGTTCCCGAAGCAACAACCTGCCGGAGGTAACTACATGCTGGAGACTGATAACAAGCTGACCGAGCAGTCTACAAAAAGCACAAACAGACAATTAGCATTATTAGAGACAAAACCGTGTGTCATTACACATAATATAATAACATTGTGTGCTATTGTTTGCAGCTTATTTGTCTGTTAAAGGCTGTTTTGCATTGCAGGTTGTAACTGTGCTTCGGTGTGAGTTTCATGTTTATGTGAAAAATCAGTTTGTGATGTAAAATCAAAGCCCTTGATCAATGGTTAGGATGCTGAGGGTTTGGATTCATGTGCATGTGTGTTTGTGTGTGTGTGTCTGTGTGTGTTTGAGCGCGCTACCTGTTGGAAAAGAATTTGCTGCAGTTGTAAACACTGATGGACAGAAGCTCCTCGGTGATCTCTTTTCCATAATGGGGCCAACGGAAATGCTGCACACGGAGGATCACACAAACAAGAGGATCACAACTGAAAACCCTTCTTTGATTTTAACTTTTTGAAACCATTGCATGTGTTGAGATGCTACTGATGGAGGTCCTTCCTAATCCTTGCCTCAGCTTGAATCTCCAAAGAGGATGAGTGCATATTGAGAAAATTAAATCTTAGTCAACAAAGCTGATTTAAGCTATTTTTCTCCAAATTTGGGTTTTTACTTCTGCAAAATTAAGAAAAGGTTCAATGAATTAACTAACACCTTTCCGCTAACACCTCTTCTCATTTTCATCTTTATGCCACATGCAGCAAATATAAAACTGTTCACACCCTGATTGAAATTTCAGGTTTTTAAAATGCTAGAAGCTTAACTGTGATTTCAGAACTTTTTTCCACCTCAATGAGACATTTATCCTGTATAGATCAACTGAAAAAGATTGTAAGAAGTAAAAGGCAAAGCAATTAAAAAGGTGCAATAGTCCATTAGCATAGCTTTTCACAGTTCAGGATGCCTAAAAGTAGATTTTGTTAGTTATCCAAGTAAATGTAACTGAGTAAATGTAAAAACTACTTGCTACCCAATGTCTGATTATAAAACATCTACTTCTGAAAAAAACATCCAACCCGAACAAGAAGGGAAAGACTGCTTCTCTCTTTACCTTGGACAATTTCCAGAGCAATCATTAACTACCGTGTGTGTGAGAGGAAGGCGCGCACACAAACACTCACCTGGTAACACCTAAAGAACAAACACCTGGCTGAGTCAGTAGCAAAGAAACAGAACTCGGGTTCTGTTCCCCGCACCGGCTGACGTCACTTTACTGTTACTGTAATCGACAACCAGGAGGCGACGCGCTGAAATGTGCAGCGGCACCAATTCGACAAATATTGCCTCTGGACATAAAGTTAAAATATTTGCATTCAAACAAACCAGGCAATCAGGCTCACTTCCTTCGTCGAACAGCACGAGGAAATTGTCACAAATTAGTTCAGTATCTAGAAACATTGTCGTACCCAGGATGCTTTTCTTTGTCTCTGGCTGTAAACTTTATCTGCTAAACATGCCATTTATGTCCGGAAAAGGACTGGATTAATGGGTCTCTTTGGTATCAAAGGGAGCAGGTGCAAAGGTGAGAGGCTGTCAAGGATCAAACCAATCTTAAACTAAACCTCTAAATTAAAGAACTATAATTGCAGGTGATTTCTAATCAAATATTGACATACTAACTTATGACCCTTACTCACCTACCAATGGGCTAAATACACATCCCAGCACTTACTGTTAGGGTTCCTTTAGTTACGTTTATCCTAAAAAACATTTTCTGAACCCTTTGCTACACAAATGATATTATAAAACAAAGTGTAAAGTTAAGTTTCTGAAAATAACAATTTTCTCTATTTAATAAAGTGTTCATACATCGTGTACGACATCCTGCTTGTTGAACTTCAAAGCGAGAGATGAGAGAGAGAGAAAGAATTATCAGCTAAAACTATCATTAGATAGCTAAAACATCAGCTATCTAATTTCTTTTCTTCGGGAGCTGAGCTGCCCCGTCAGAGCAAAGAGAAACAAGATGCAATTGATCAGATGTAGGTGTGGGTTTGTTTGAGGAGTGTTTATGTGTGTGTAGGAGGGTACTTTTTCATATTTGCTCGTTTGAAATAGTTTAAATCTTTAGCAAAAAACAAAGCTGCCTAAGTTACGACTTTTCTTCTTTCCCTTTGTAAACCCACGCTACCTTAATGCCTTTCTTCGTCCAAACAACAGCTACTGTGTTAGATGGCGGCTTTAAAACGTCCTAATTTTATGCACATTTCTAAATCCGAACTTGGTCGCAGTTTGACAAATACACACATTTACAGGACAAACTAATTTTAACCCTAAATGCACCAGTTCTCTGCAGGCCCTCAGATGATTGTTGGAGAAATTTAGTTCGCAGCATCACAAAGACCAAGGAACACAGCAGATAAAGTATTAGAGTTTAGAGCAAAGTAAGGTACTAAAACAATATCCAAAGCTTTGGGCCTCTCATGGAGGACCGGTCAGTCGGTTAGCCTGAAATAGAAGAAGTATAGTGCAGCTCCAAATCTACAAAGACCGATGTGCACACTAAAACTGACAGGCTGGACAGAAGAGCATTCATTCATCAGAGACGCAGCCAACTGGCCCATGGTAACTCTGGAGGAGCTGCAGAGATCCAACGCTCAGCTGGGAGAATCTGTTGGTACTTCTTGATAGTGTTTGCACGCCACAAATCTGGCCTTTATGGAAGAGTGGCAGTAAGAAAGCCATCGCTGAAAGAAAGCCACAATAAGTCCTATTTGCAGATTGCTACAAAGCATAGAGACACAGCAGAAATGCAGAGGTGCTGCAGTCAGATGACATTTAAATAGAAAATTTTGGCCCCCAAAATTGATTCTGCTCATCCGGCTAACCCCACCACATCCCTGCAGTGAAACACAGCGGTGTGGCATTTGTGGTGGATTTTCTTCAGCAGCAGCAGGGAAGCTGGTCAGACTTGATGGGGAAGATGGATGAGGCTAAATACAATCCTTAGAAGAAAGGCGTGTAATTGGGATGGAAGCTCAATTCCCACCAGGAAAATGACTCTAAACATACAGCCAGAGCTGAGTTCATCCACAAAATAAAGTTCCTGCTTCTGCAGCATTAATAGGCTTACTGACCTCGTTGAAGATGGCGAGATTCTCACACTGCAAGGCTCTGGTTTTATGAGTGAAACCTGGAGGATTAAACAGAATAAACTGGTTAGAAAAGCAGGACCAGTCTGTACCCTGCTGGTCATTATGGAAGCAACATAAAGTTATTTGATAAAATGAAAGGAGGCAACGCTGGAAACCAGTGGACTTATTCTTTTGGATGGATTAAAACTGTTAACATCACAGTGAATAAACAATTTAAAATCCCCTTTTAAAATTCAATATAGACTATCTGTTTTCACTAACTGGATTGGGTAATTTTCTAAATGTCTGCCTCTTTCCAACGGTGAAACTTTCAATTAACAATTGTTTTTTTCTGTTATTGAATATCTTTCCCCTACAAAAAGAATCAACATTTTTATAACAAAATATTTCCTACAAAATAAAAACTATTTTAAGAGTTTGCAAACAATATATATATATATATATATATATATATATATATATATATATATATATATATATATATATATATATATACACACATATATACATAAAATCTATTATACTTGATATAAAACCAGAAAACTGTTACATAGAGATCATTTTTTAATTAGCTCCCTCCAGCTATTAGGATTATACTTAATTGTGTATTATTTTGAAATTCAGTGACACTGTGGTGAACCATCCTGGTGATCCTCCAAAAGCAGACTGAAACAGTATCTTCTATTCCTAAGAAGTGAAAAGGATTGAGGTCATATTTAAGGTATATTTGCTCTGTGTGAAACTCTTTTTAGATCCACATTCTTCTTTCACTTTCAGCTGCAGTTGCATTTCAAATGTTAGCAATAAAGCAATGACTACAAACAACCATCTCAGAGGGTTTAAAGGATGTTGAATAGGCTTCAAATTGGCCCCCTACCACATCAAAAGAGCCCTGAATGACATTTTTCCCTGATGAAACCTCCAAGAAATGTTTGTTAGAAACCTGTCCGACGTGAGCAGCATTGCGAAGACAGAGAAACAAACGTGTTTGTCCAGATTACCTCTGAAGGAGAGTTCGACCTTTCTGTCAGAACGTCCCGGCAGGTTGGAGATCCTCTTCAGATCCACGCTGATGGACATGGTGGCCGTCACCTGTCTGCTCTCCCGTCACTTTTTCTGGGATTAGGTCTACATGTTTTACGTCTCCTCTGTTCACTCCTGGGGGAAACTAAGCGGGTCCGCTCTGTGTGTGTGTGTATGTGTGCAACGGTACAGGTAAGCTCATTAAAGTGAGCCTTTGGGCAGGTCTTTCTAATGTTTGATAAAGCAAATAGTGGCTCAACCAGTTTGCTCCTTGGAAAACACACGGTTACAAACAGGGAGGTCGAGTGCCACAAAAAAGTGACATTCAAACCTCTATCTGACTTAATCCAGTGAAAAATTTAAAATGTGCAAGGTTAGTAATGAATAATCTGAAATATAACCTGTATTTCTGCATATCTAAGCTTTGTACAATAATGTTGTAATGCTGTATTTTACTCTATGAAACTAAAACCGTCTCTGAAACTGGAGTAAATTGCCAACCACAGTAACTCTGTCAGCAAAGCTATTGGACTGGATTGCAGACTTTCTATCTGAGTGGGTTCAGAGAGTCAGAGTGGGGCCTCACCTCTCCACAGCCACCAGCCTCACCACAGGGCTGTGTACTTAGCCCCCTACTGAGCACCTAGGACTGTTTATTTTACTGTTTTTATTGTCATTGCTTACGCCTTTTATTATTATGATTTCATCTTCTATTTTTCATTCACCTTTGCAGCACTTTGGCCGCCTCATGGTATATATATATATATATATATATATATATATATATATATATATATATATATATATATATATATATTAAAGGAGTCATAACCTGGTATTTTACTTATTCCATCCTTCTGAAAATGTCTTCAAATTCATGTTTAGTCATTTATAGGAGGGAAATGTTTTAAAGAGAGCGCATTCTGACCGTTTTTCCTACCACTTTTCTGTCTTGAGGGGGTACGCGGCAGAATTTGACTTGCATGCGTGTGCGTTCATGTGCCATCGTTTGTTTACCATCGCTTATAAACAATTATTTTTAAGTGATTGATTGATTGGTTGGTTGGTTCATTGAGCAACCACTGTTACAATGCTATCTTCAAGCTTTCAGATGACACTACTGTGGTTGGGTTCATCTCTGGTGGTGATGAAACAGCAAACAGGGATGGGATCACCTGGCTGATGGGCTGGTGTACTGACAACTTTGTCATTAACAATTCTGAGACCCAACAAGTGATTCTTGGCTTCAGGAGGAAGAAATCTGACCTGGTACCAGCCCATCACCACCATCAGTGGAGAGTGAGGGGGGAAAGAGCGGCAAGCTTCACGTTCCTGGTCGTGCACATGGATGCAGACCTAAAATGGAGCTCTAACCCCCACCGCAGTTGTAAAGAAGGCCCTGCGGTGTCATCGCTTTCAGATGATCATTAAAAGGCTCCACCTGAGGCAGGGTCATCTTCTACCACTGCTCCACTGATGGTGTGCTGATTTACTGCATCTCTGTACGGTTCTTAAGCTGCACCACGGCACACAGGAAGGCACTACAGAAGGTCATTAGCCACCGAGGGACCTCTTCAGAGCACGCTGGATTCTGTACATAATACATTTGTAATATATAAAAGGATAATTTCTATTTTTCTCTTTCATGGCTGAACGCATTTGTTTTATTCTGTAGAGTTTTACTGTTCTCTTTGCACTTCACGAGGGTTATAAGAGCAAGTGTGTAGTACCATTGCACATTGTGTGATGGTACAAGGACTAAAGACTGATCTTCATTAACTTTGCTGATAGAAATTTATTTGCTGCTGCTCAGTAGAGGATTTTCTCAATCAACTTTTTTTTTTAAACCGTCTCTACTCTGTTTGGTCCTAGAATTAAATGGTTTTTCAAGACCTGCAGTTTACCTAAAGGATGTTTTGAATACACTTGTATATTTTAGGACTAAATTCCCATTATTAAATCCCCTGTCTGCATGAAAAGTAACAGTATTAAAGCAAAAATCTTTTAGAAAGGCTTTTTTAAGTTAGTGTTGCATATTACCAGCATTATTGCATTTGAATGATATTTTGTAGTGTTGAAATTTTCCCCTTTTCATTTATCAATATATAAAGTGATCTAAGAATGTTCCCTGGAAACCAATTCCTCTCAGGTCAAGATAATCTGAAAAACAAAGTCTTGAGTTAAATTTACATTTGGAAGGATCTGAGGTCAGAAACTATGAAGATAGACGTCTAAAAAAAAAAATGTACAAAACTGATAAAATCTGAGTGAACAGGAGGAGGAATCCTCTAGAATATATTGTAAACAAATGAGGCTATTTTATGGAATATTTATATCCCTCATTTATGGAAGATCTATTAATTTGCATCACATCCACTACCCTATTTGTCAAGCAGAACTTTGCTCATTTCAGAATGTGAAGTTTTCAGAATATGGACTGAATTATCAAAGGTTTCTGAACACAGAGCTTAATGACACAAAGGTTACTGGATGAATTCGAGTCACTCCGGTCAATTAATGCACACTTGAAGAAATCTTGTTTGTTTAACAAAGTTTTTATTTATTGATTCAGACATGCAGCATTGTAACAGACATGTTACTCAGTATACTGGTTTAATTATAACGATCATATTGTTTGACACCGGAGCGTTTGCTCAAATGATGAAAACAGGTAGAAAACCAACGACAGCAGAATGCAACAGAAACCCTTTTACTTCATGAGAATCCAGCATCATGTTACATGTAGACAAGATTCCAGTGGAAAGATGGTTAATGGAAAGATACATTTCTATAGTTTAAGGTTATTTTATAAAAGAAAAAAAAAGGTTGGTTCATCTCCCAGATACCACGTTTAACAAGTAAATAAACCAGCATTCCCAAAGCTGGGTGTTAACATGTCTAACCGTGAGAAAGGTGAAAGAACAAAATGAAAGCATCAACATGGCTTCTAGTACAAAGAAACAGGCGATTCTTTGGCTACAGTGGTTTGTGACGCTGATACAGAGAAAAGGTGTGCTAACATTCATCTTCCCCTTTTCTCCTGGATGAAACTGTTTTTTAAAAATAAAAAAAACAGGCACAATGTCAAGATGATGAAAGAGAAGACGCCTGTCAGTGTGTTTAACAAGCTATTTTTAGCTCTTCATGCACCATGCCAAAGTCTTTCAGCAAACACAATTTGTGCAAATGGAACGTCTATTTAAGCTGTTCCCAAACATGATCACCTGTTCTGCACAAGTTAAAAACTATTGAAAACAAATGTTAAAAAAATATCAAATTAGGATATAAAGAAAGTGAATAAAAAAAAAGAGTGATATAAAGTGGTTAAAAGTGACTGAAAGTGAAACGGGTCACCGTCACGTGTTTTCCAACACTCTAGTGAGGGAGCAACCTTCTCTTTGACAATCATTTCAAACAAAGGCACAAGAAATAATTCAGTGATTTTGTCATGAATGTTAATGTGTTTGATGGCAATAAAAGAGTTTTGACACATTTAACACAATTTTTCCGCTCATGTTATTATAGCATTACTAGAGGCACCATGGAAAGAAAAAAGAAAAAAGAAAAAAAAACTACCAAACACACGGTGGACTTTAGGAATATATCTGTCATTCAATGTGACAATGTGTGGCTTGGCTAAACTGCCTATTTAGTCGAAACATAATTTGTGTCATTTTTTTAAGAAACTTCCCAAAGAAATAGAGATTTATTTAGACATATCTTATACAATTTATTCTAAACTCTTTGAAGGATTCACTAAATTATTAACATACAGCATTGATAAAGTATGATAAAAGATGAAGAGTCAAAAGGAACATTTGGGAAACCATTCAAACCTTGTGGTTGTACTGGTCGGCATAATGTCATATTTGCTTAGACATGAAACAAATCTGACCATATCTCTCTTGGTCCCATTTAAAAATAAATGCACTGAGATGACAATAGCGCTCGAGACCTAAATGCAATTGCACAAAGTAAGCTATTAAAGGCTCTGAATGATCTGGCAACCAACAAGTAAAATGTGCTGCAAGAAGAAACGCAGATGGCAGCATCAACAAGCCACTATTGGCTATATCTCTAAGCTCAGGCTACAGAGGCTGAAGAGCATAATACAAGTAGCACTTCGTTCTAAAATAAGGCAACAAAGTTTTGTGTAAGGCTTCGGGTGCAAAGCTAATAGATTTTATTCTAAATCTAGTTTTCCAGCATTTTAGGCAAAAGCAAAGTGCGAAGTGTTGGCACCTAATCAATAAAGCTAATCAGAGACCACAAAAACGGAGCTGGTTTGAGTTCAAAAGCTGCTGCCAGTAATTGGGAATGTAAATACTGGGAGCGGTGAGCTACCTGCCCCTGCAGTGCAGCAAATGTCCACTAGGGGGAGTGATAACATTAGATGGAAGGCGTGTTTTATGTGCGTCTCAAAGTTTTTCCCAGATGGTAAAAAACATGCATAGTTGGTTTGGAAGCAGCAATAACCACAATCTGTGTATATTCATTTAAGTGCAAGAGAAAAATATGTAAAGAATGTAGTTACAAAATTACTCTATAGGGGGACTGACCTCCAAAGTATTGTAATGGGGTCGCAGCTTAAACCCTGCCTTATAATTGGTTGACATTTCATGCTATTCTTGATGATGGCTTGATTGTGTGGCATCCCACCACAGTATTGTGATCTGGAATAAGGGGAGACTGGAGCTTTGTGTGCAGGTGTGAGGAATGTGAGATTGGGTTTATAACTGCATGGCTGGTGCTCAGTGGCGTTTAGGATTTGGGAGCAGCTTGTTGCTTCAGTGGTTCGAGGCCCCTCATTTTGAAGTAAGAAACCAGCTGGTTGGGGACCTCAGCGAGGACAGACTGGGCCAGCGATGCCGGGGGAGCCTGGGCAAAGAAAGACATGGATGTCAATGTATATCTGCTGTGTTTTTTCTTTTTTAAAATCAAACAAAAAAAAATTATTCCAGCGTCTGACCCATCTTTTTCTAGAGACAAGTCTTCTGTAGTTTAGGAAAAAAAAAAAAAAAAAAAAGTTTCTGACCTGAATCCAAAAAGTCTGTTTATACAGAGCATAGAAGTCTTTCTGATCTAAAATGTTGTTTTTGCAGTAAACTGATGTTATGAAGTGAAGTAATAAAAAAAAGAAAATTATTACCCATCACTGCAGGGTTTAGGACTTGATGCAACCATGCAATCATTTGTGCAACCAATTTCTGTTTACAAGTTCTACTGAATATTAAAACATTAAGAGTTATGAGATTCTTAAATAACTTAAAAGATAGGTTTCATAGGAATTCATGAAAGAAAAACTAAAGCAGATTGGTGAATCTGTCCTTCTAAAAAACACAAATAACAATATCAATTTGTATTTGACTACCATAAACAAAAAATCCTATTATTGCCTAACTTAGCTTGTCAATGTCAAAGCAAGTTTTTTTTTTTTTATTTCTACAACATTTTTAGTATTTAACTTTTAGTATAGTGCGATAAAGCAGCTTGGATAACGTCTTAGCTCAATAAACTGTAATTGCACTTGTAATTTTTCAGCTCAGATTCAAACATGACACATAAAACATCCCTGTTAACTGGCCATTTAAGATAATCTAAAATGATTCAGATTAATGTTGCTACATTTTTACTCAGTTGATATTTCCAAGTTTCAAGTTGAAGAAATTTATGGAACCCCTAAATTTTGAATCCCAAATTGAAAACTCAGATGTTTTGAACCAAAACTGACCTCAAAATCCAATATGGCCTCCTTTCATACATGAAAATTCACTGTTATTAATGGAATAGTAGTACCTTGCTTGCTCAGTACATCAGGTAATAGTCACCTTTTGTATTATAGGGCAAAAGTGAAAACAAAATAGCACGTATTAGCCATAAACAAAGCCTTACATCTTTGAACTTTGTGAATGGGACAAACTGGACGATGTCTCTGGATACAGCCTCTCCCACAGAGGACCTGAGCACGCCATCATCTCCATCCAGAAGCTCCATGGCCTTAAAATCGGCGGGCCCCACTCCCACTATAATAATCGACAAGGGCAGCCGGGATGCCCGAACTATGGCATCCTTGGTCTGGTCGAAGTCAGTGATCTCGCCATCGGTGAGGATGAGGAGAACAAAATATTGCTGCAGAAACAAAAAAACAAGATCAGACTCTAAAGGTTTGTGCACGTTAGGTCAGACTTTTTGTGCTGTCGACATGTTTGCAGGTCCTCACAGAGGCGGTGGGAGCCTGCGCAGCACTGGAGGCGATGGAAGCGACGTGGTTGATGATGGGAGAGAAGTTTGTGGGTCCAGAGAGTTTGATTTGAGGCAAAACCGCCCTGTAGGCATCCACAATCCCCTGAATGCCTGGGAGAGAGGCAAAGCAGAGGAAGAACTAATGCAGACAAACAGGAAAGCTTAGAAAACAGCCTGCCATTGAAAAAGACCCCACCCTCTATTAGAAATATTTAGATATTTTCAGTTCACATTTCTCTGATCTTGAAAAAGAAGATTATTTGTGACGGATATGGTTATTGTGATGATTTGATTGAAATTATTCTGTAAAGTGCCTCGAGATGATATATGTTTTAAATTAGCGCTATATAAATAAACTGCTTTGATTATGATTTGTGATCATTGGGATAAGTGTTCAGCAACCCTCCATAAAATCCACATAAAATCTTCTTGCTAAAATCCTGCTTCGATGTTGGTTTACCTTGGCAGTAGGGATTACTAGGGTTGAAGTTGAGGGCGAACTCATGATGGGCCGCCTGTGGAAACCAGCAACACAACAGTTCAGTGACCGTACAACATAAAATAAATATCAAGTTTAAAAAAAAAAAAAAAGAAAGGGGAAAAATAGATTTAACCATTGAAAAATGTATGGTTATAAGAGCTGACCTGAAAGTCTGGAGGCAGTTTGGCTCCAAACCCGAATGCTGGAAAGAGTTTATCACTGCAACAGAACACACAGCTGCTGTTATAGTCACATCCAGTAAATAAAAAATAAGCTAAACTTTGCTAAAAAAACAAAAAAGTGATAATTAGAACAGCAGGCCAATTATAAACAACAACAACGCCAAATCTGCTATATGGGGAAGTGAAAATGGCTGTAGGTCAATTACTACATCCAACAGGGCTGGAAAGAGGAAACAGTATTTTACAAAATTTACACAAAAATGTCCACTATTGCTGATTGGATGTTAATATGAAGAAACTGTTGAACGTTGAGCTCAGGATGTGGGGTGTAGACTTCAAGCTTAGTTTAGGTTGCTGTGGTAGATCATCACCCAGGTCAACTGGGAACTGTTGACCTGGGTGATCAGCTGATCAGACACTCAAAAATCCAATCTTTTTCTGTCCAGTGAACACACCATACATAAACACCAGCAGTTTGCACTGGTAAAACACTCTTCAGTAGAGAGGACCTTACTGAGTGAAAGAATAAAACAGATTTGTTTTTTTTTTTTTGGTGTTGGAGGTGTTTAAAAATAAAGAAACAGCACAGAGATGCTAGAAACGACTTAAACGGCAACTGTAAATGTCAAAAAGTGGTATATTGAGGCTGTAAAAGTGTGACAGCGAGCAAAACCTTCAGCAGATAACAGGAAGTCGTTCATAATATATGAGGTTATTACATTAGAGCTTTCAACCTCTGTCATGGAATATGATGGATATAGATATAATTTAAAAGGTTGAAAGCCTTTTAAAGTCTCAGAGTTATGGTTTCCAACTTCTCAAGGGATTTCCGGCTGTTGTAGTTATGGTTACCATCCTAATTGCTTATGTAGAATGCTAAAGACATGTCAACAGTGTGACAAATTTGTCTTTATTTAAAAATAATAATAAAACCCCTTTTAATTTTTTTGCAAATCCTCTTTCAAACAAATGATGCATTTGCACCTCATTCCAGTATAAATAATAAATGATCACTCCTGACAGGGCTAGGCTAGACAGAAATATTTCAAACATGTTTTTCTATCTGCCTGTTTTATAGTTCCGTCCGTCCGTCCGTTGTCTTCCGCTTATCCGGGGTCGGGTCGCGGGGGTAGCAGCTTCAGTAGGGAGGCCCAGACGTCCCTCTCCCCGGCCACTTGGGCCAGCTCCTCAGGAGGAATCCCAAGGCGTTCCCAGGCCAGCCGGGAGACATAGTCCCTCCAGCGTGTCCTGGGTCTTCCCCTGGGCCTCCTCCCGGTGGGACGTGCCCGGAACACCTCATCAGGGAGGCGTCGAGAAGGCATCCTAACCAGATGCCCGAGCCACCTCAACTGGCTCCTCTCGACGTGGAGGAGCAGCGGCTCTACTCTGAGTCCTTCCCGGATGACTGAGCTCCTCACCCTATCTCTAAGGGAGAGCCCAGACACACTACGGAGAAAACTCATTTCAGCCGCTTGTATCCGGGATCTCGTTCTTTCGGTCACGACCCAAAGCTCGTGACCATAGATGAGGGTAGGAACGTAGATCGACCGGTAAATCGAGAGCTTCGCCTTTTGGCTCAGCTCTCTCTTCACCACAACGGACCGGTACAGCGCCCGCTTCACAGCAGACGCTGCACCAATCCGCCTGTCGATCTCCCGCTCCATCTTCCCCTCATTCGTGAACAAGACCCCAAGATACTTGAACTCCTCCACTAGGGGCAGGACATCCTCCCCAACCCGGAGAAGGCACTCTACCCTTTTCCGGTTCAAGACCATGGTCTCGGATTTGGAGGCACTGATCTTCATCCCGGCCGCTTCGCACTCGGCTGCGAACCGCTCCAGTGAGAGCTGTAGATCACGCCCTGATGAAGCCAATAGGACCACGTCATCCGCGAATAGCAGAGACGCAATCCTAAGGCCACCAAAGCGGATCCCCTCAACACCTTGGCTGCGCCTAGAAATTCTGTCCATAAAAGTTATGAACAGAATCGGTGACAAAGGGCAACCTTAGCGGAGTCCAACTCTCACCGGAAACGAGTCCGACTTACTGCCGGCAATGCGGACCAGACTCTGACACCGGTCGTACAGAGACCTGACAGCCCTTATTAAAGGGTCCGGTACTCCATACTCCCGGAGTACCCCCCACAGGATCCCCCGGGGGACACGGTCGAATGCCTTCTCCAGATCCACAAAGCACATGTAGACTGGTTGGGCAAACTCCCATGCCCCCTCAAGAATCCTGCTGAGGGTATAGAGCTGGTCCAGTTGTTTTATAGTTCTAAAAGAAAAATCTGGATCAGCAAAAGTCTGCAGATCAAAGCTTTGCTTTAAATAAGGAAATGTGATTGTAGATTTCTTTCATCCCACAAATACAATAATGTGCAAAAAAAGAAAAGAAAGCCTGTCCTTACACTACACAGGTTTTTGCACTAAACCAGCCAAGGCTCCATTTGAATGAATTACTGCATCAAATGACATAAATTAAGGATATTCTAATGCGTTGTGTTAGTCTCAGGTTCTGGGTCTACGTGGGTGTAGTTTGTGGATTATTGTGTACTAACGTGTCATAGTCCTGGACCACCTGGCCCACAGACCACAGAGCAGACAGGTACTGGTTCGTCCCATCCGGACTCATGTAGTGGAGAGAGTTTGGAGAGCGGGGGTCACCATTTGAGCCGGTGAAGTCGATGCCAACCTGACGTGTTCACATTTTAAGTGGTTAGCTATTAGCAGTTTATAGGTTATAAACCAAAACATCTGCATCGGGTCAAACTAAACCATTAAGATCAGTGTGTTGGTTGATGTGGACATACGGTGAAGTTGATCTGGCAGCCGCCCATCACATAGTCCAGGAAGGTGTGCTGAGTCACCAGCTGCACGAGAGCACATGAAAACAACAAGTTAAGATCGAATCCAAAAGAATAAAAAAAAAATAATAATAATCACAAGTAATCTTCTGGTTCCAAACCAAAACGCACAACCCTGAGCTCTGGTAGTTCTTACCTTACAGCTCTTCACTGAGACAACCCCAGAATTCTTGTAGCTCTTCTTCTTCTTCTGTTTCTCCGGGTTGATGCAGTCAAATTCCACCTAAGTGAACGCATAGCACTCAGCTGAACCACTGCTGACCAAACGGAAAAACAAATTCCACGGACGCTTTAGCTTTGTTGAACTCACTGGCGAGCCTCCAGCAGCTTTCAGCAGCTCTGAGGCTTTTGTTGTGAACGAACCAATCAGATCGTGGGACCCGTCATTGTCGTGGTCGGAGCAGGCCACCTGTGGAGGGAGGAAAAGGGACTTAAACAACAGATTGGTTTGACTTGGTTGCCATGAATGAAGCTGGATCCTGATTGGTGAAACCTTCAGGGGTTTTTCCATGTCGCAGGAGCAGAAGGTCTGCAGTGGAACGGAGAACTTCTTCCAGCTGGGGCTCAGATTGTTCTGCACCACCTGCACACAAAACAAACACCGATCCCATCTTTACACAGTAGAAGACCAGCGATGGGTGGATATACGGGAAACTGTGGGAATTCTGTCCATCACAGCTTGCACAGGTAGACGAATGAGATGTTTACCTCCGTTCTGTGAACCAGCTGCCATTTCCCATCATCTCCCTGTTTGAAAATCTCCAAGAATGGATCGGACTTCCCGAATGTATCCTGGAGGAAAAGAAAAGTTCTTTCAGCGAGTTTAAGGAAATATGAATCAATGTTTGATGCAGAAAATACACGTTGCTCTTGTTCTGATTTAATCAAAAGGGATAGAATTTTTTTAACCAATCTCATCACAAACAATAATAAAAATAAAAAAAATAGCAGAAAGTTTCAGCAGTCACCTTATTGTCAAGTTTCTTCGCTTCCAGCTCCAACACAATGGCTCTATTGTCTTTTATCTCCTCTGCGGTGACCTACAGACAGTCACGTTAATGATACACGTCGCTTCATCATCACCGACTCTACGTGGACAAAGGGTACCGTCAGATGCCCGGCTAGAAGAAGGTTCCATCCGAATACCTCCAATTATAACTCCTGATTCTTGACTTTTCACGGGATCAACAGTAACAACGCCATCATCGGGAGGAAAGGAGCTTCAGACTGCTGCACCTTTAACTCACATGGATGATGCGAGTCAAATCCGGCCCTACAGCCTTCTGAAAATGAACCACAAAGTGTGCGCTTCTCTTCTCTTCTCTTCCGGACATTTTCTTTAATTTCCACCAGGTGTGCAGTGCTTATATGTCACGCTAAGGATTGTGGGATTCCTTATAGCTCCTTAGCGCCGGTAAGCAACATCATGAGGTTCCTATGCTATAGGAGCTATGAGAGGAAGCACACGGGCTCCTTTTTCTACCTCCTTCCTTACTGACTATTTGGACAGCATTTATCATGGCGACCAGTGAGGCGCTTCTGCTTTGGCTAAAGGGTCCTTACCCCAAAGAGGTATTCAGATGGAGCCGTGATGTGCGCTACGTACTGTGATGCTTCCTTTTCCGGCTGGCTTGCCTTTCTTCAACTGCAGAGGTCTGGTCACAGTTTTGCTGGAAACTATCTGAAAACACACACAGGATAGTTTGAGCTATGTCTTAGTTCAGATGCTTAATCCAAATAAACTTTTGATTATTAAAAGGAATTTACATTAAAAAAATGCACAAAATGATTAAAATATTCTCCACTCTCTGACCTGAACATCCAGCACTGGTCTGATAGATACAGTAAATCTAATTACTTCATTACCAATCTTATAAGCAGCCCATTAGGAGATCTCTCTAATTCAATTCTAAGCTTTTATGAGACAGGAAACCAGGCTGAAATAGTGGCTTGATTCTCTTTGACCGGTAGCTGAATGTTGACATGATGCATGAAGCTTAAAACTGATGCAATCAAAACTAAAAACAGCTTTTCTGATGTTTTAAACCTGGCCATGGCGTGCCAAGTACCTGTCCCAGTGTCAGCTCCACTCCTCCAAGGTAATCATCATCGCCCAGATCAGACGAGGTGTTATCAATGTCATAGACCCCAAACTTCAGATTCTGGACCGTCTCGAAGTGATAATCCACCCTGAGGCGCTGACTGAAGGCGGGACTGGAGGTGTTCTTCAGGCGTTCAGTGCGACACAGCTGACACAGAAACAGGAAGGGAAGGGTGTAGCAGGTTTAGCTCTAATATGAATTTAACCGGGGGGGTAGAAGAACTGCAGTGGGATACGAGTTTTACCTCCGTCCATTTGTCTCCGTCTGATTTCTGCAGAAGTGCACAAAGAGGGTCTGACTTTGACCCAACATCTTTATCCAGCAGGTCAGTGCAGGAAACCGTCAGCTCAACTTTAGAGACACAGTCCGCCATCTGAAAAAGAGCACATAGGCACGCTTTGATTAGCTCAGATAATAAAATATTTCAGGTTTCGCTTGTAATCAGAAGCAAGTCGATTCTGATGACTCACTTAAAAAAAACACAAAAAAAAAAACAGTACTTTTTTTTTTTAAGTAGCGTCAAACATTTTGCAGCTGTTTATTCAACAGGGTGTAATTACCTTTGAAATGACAGATACAAAATATAATGTTGCAGTAAAATTGGTCATTCAGTAAAAAGAATTTCTCCGCAACATTTGCATTCAAGGCAACTTAAAACCCATCAACAAATGCACTTTATAAAAACTAAACTGGCATTAAGTACAACCTTAATGCCAGTAAAAAAAAATAAAATAAAATACAAATGAGTCAGTTTGAAATATGTGCAAATTTTAGCTCACAGGTTTAATCCCATGTAGGATTCCTCAAGGCTTCATTCTTTTTTAAAATCAACATCTATAAGATTCCCCGTGATGAAATGATTGGGTACTGCAACATCTCTTAATGTAGGACTTCCAACTTTATATTTCTACCACAACAGTCCCCCTCCGTACTATCAATGAGTCCCAATTTTCTCCAGTTTAACGCAAAAAAGATCAAAGTCGCTGCTTTGGCCCTAAAAATACAAGGTTAGAGCTCAGCTCGAACTGAGGCTAAAGCTCAAACGAAAAGCCACAAACCTGTTTGTTGTTACGGATGATAACCTATTACCAAAATAAGACTACTACCACATTAACAACATTGGCAGAATAAAGGGTTTCCTGCCCAATCGGGACCCAGAGAAAAAGTTCAAGCTTTTCTTTTCAGAAGGTTGGATTATTGTAATGGCGAAGAAAAAGATAAAGCAAGCAGCTGCAGCTCATCCAAATGGCCCCGTCCAGGCTGGGTCCTGACTAACACCACCAACATGGATCAAATCTCACTTTACACTAATTGTAAAAAGGACAGAATTCGATCTTCGGAGATCCAAAGGCTTCTGGCACAACTTCACCAACTTCCAAAGTGCATGAAGGGGGACAAAGATCTGATGAGGTGAATACTTCAGCAGCTTCAGAATGTATTGTACTTTTTCTATTTAAACATAATTTGTTTTGGCGATTTGTGATGACTCCGATGAAGGCCACAGCCGAAATGCGTTTGTCTGACAATGAAGTTGGTTCCAAGTACTTCTAGTGTTGCTGAAGTTTTCGCCTTATCAGATTTTTTCTTTTTGTCAACACTCTATGAAGCACTTGGGCCAAAATACCTTTTTAAACTCACTGGTTAGGTATGAACCATGTAGATATAGACAGAAACCAGTTTTACTCCGTGTTGCCAGGACCAGAACTAAACAAAGACAAGACTAACTTATGCTCTGAAACCAACTCCAAGAACTGAGCTGTGTATAAACTGTTGGGCTATTTTAATCAGCACTGAAAACATTTACTAAAACCTTCTCATGAAGGTTTAAACACCATTTAAACGATTCCATTACATCACCTCTAAGCCATGTTTTTGTTTAGAATGTGTATGTCTTTATGTAAGGAATATTCTCTTA